>NW_019416385.1:549469-650180 GCF_000390285.2 Anoplophora glabripennis | reverse complement strand
TTTTTTTATATTCTATTTTTTATTACCACAAGTAAAAATTCCATATTAATAATACAAGAATTACTATTTTTTTAAAGGCAACTTCCTGTATAAAATGTGACTTTTACTAACATTAAACTAAAATCTTTAACAAAGTAATTATCAAAAACATAAACCTTACTTATAGGTTAATATTAACAAGATCACGTCATAAATTCCTTGAAAACTAGTTTCTTTCTACGAACACCAAATTCTTCTCATAAAGCTAATATTTTTTATTATCTATTTAGTTTAATTACAGTCCGGAATGACATATTTTCATGATTTATATAATTCAAAGTAGCTTACATTATTTATTTTAAAATTTTTAACACATTACAAAAATGACATGATTGATTTATAATTCAAACTGCCGCTTTTTATCTCCCCTCTCTACATATGGGACATATGGAACACTAGCGCCCTCTTATTTTTGTAAGATTTTTGTTTACATGGAGTTCGGGCCCCTTGTATAGTCTCCATGATCAGGTGGATGAGATTTTTAGAGGTATAGAGCGTTCATTTCGAAAATCTGCTTAAATAAACAAGAAGCAACAAAGCTTTCGAATTTTGTATCAGAATAAATTCTTCTTGCCTCCACACAATTGCCTAGTGCTTGTCCATAAGTTAGATACATGTCAGCATTAATGAGATGTAATAACAAATTTTGTTATTTTAATACATATTATTAATTATGACGTTATTCGAATAGTTATCGTGTTTAAATAGCTTATGTTAATAATCTTGATAATTAAATAAATTTCGAAAGTCAATGTTTAAACGTGTTATACAAAAACTTATTTTTTTCGAAGACGTCTAATTCTATCGAAACAAATGTAGAGTACCTTTTTTAAAGAGGAATCACTAAAGTATTTCAAAATTAATTATTCAGATCTGTCAAAATTTTGGCCTAAAAATTCCTGAACATCCATACTGAAATGCGGAGGTGCACCATCGTGCATAAACCACATTTCACGGCGTAATTGTAAAGGTAAATTTTCCAGTAGTTCGGGAACAATATTTTGTTAGAAATCCAAATAAGTGGCGCCGTTTAAGCGGTTTGATAAAATAACTGGACCAACCAAATATCGCCCAACAATACCTGCCCACAAAAAATTCATATGAAAAATCCACTTGTTTTAGTGTTCTCTACAAGCACCTGTTCTATGTCCATTGAGTTGTGAATCACCCTGTATTAAATATGATAAATTCTTTAAATATAACGATAGGCCTACGTGGAATAATAGATCAAATCGTTTTAAAAATTTGGAGTCATTTTGAAATGGCGAAAAGTTAGTTTATAGTAAATAACAATAATCTTGAATTATTATTTTTACAATTCTACAATAAAGTAATGCGTTTATTATATTTTATTTAATAATTTTACTAAATACTTATTTTACATTTAATATTGCTGAATTATTGTTAAAGTTACATTAATAAAGGGAATTTTTTATTGATATTCCAAGATATTACCTACTAATTCACAAAATAGCTGACATTTTGTTTTGTTCATTTATTACAACCGCATGAACGTGATGTCACTTTTCTACGATTTTTAATCTTCAAAACTTCTAAGATAAATCGTGATATAAGATAGTGAAAAATACTGTTAGTTTTCGTAAAATCTATGAAAAAGTCCAGTGCATTCGATAATAATTTAATATGTTTCCCAATGTATAATTTCCTGTTCGACATAAAATGCTTTTATGCTATCATACATCTGAATGTTCACACTTCAACCAAAAAGTAGCAAAGTTAACAACCACCTCTTGCTTGAACGTCGTACTCTGGGAATTCCCTGATTTCTTTATCTAATGCGCATTGCGCAAAATCATTTACAACATATAGTACTTACCTACTAGTACAATAAATCTACGTATTCCAAAGATACACTAAAATTATGTAACTAATTATTTTATTTAATATTCTATTGACATTAACTTTATTTCATTCAGTTTTTATTTGGGTATTGCTAGATATATTTTACTACGATATGCATTGATAGGTAATTGGTAAAGTATTTGTCCAATATATTTTATCTTATCGTTTTATTAAATATCAAACGACACTTATCTTTAAAAAATATTGTTATCCACACATTGGGACCTATAAAAATGCCGTATACAAATCTAACTAGAGCCAAAAAAGTGTTATGCTGCTTAAAAATGATTTTATTATTTAAATTGGACATGTTTATACTCTTGTGATGAATGTTATATTTGATAAATCTAAACTAAGATGTTTGACTGAACATGCATTCCGATTCATGCGTACGCAATCTGGAGACATTGCCTACCAACGGACACCCATTGATGTTGAATTGGCAGGGTATTTCCACGTCGTCGGCCATCTCCTCCAGGGTGTAATTTCTTGGTCCATCAAGAGAAGCCTGGCATGTGGGGCATTTCTCCAATCGAGATTTACACTCCATGCAGATGGTGTGGCCACTAACACACGCGAATATTGGAGCTGCCATGTATGTCACGCAGTAGGGACATGTCAGAGCTTTCCTATTAATCTCCACATTGAACTGTACGGGATTTTGTTCCTGTTCCTTTCTGCCTTTTTCATCAATAGATTCGTCAGCGATTAATGTTACGTAAAATCTGCAAGAAGTGAAAGCTCAATTGCACTGACAAAAAGTTAATAAATGTTTACATCTAAAAAAGTTATAACTAATTTATTGTACCTGATGATGGGATAGTTGCGACTGGTCTTACCGATGATATCGGAAAATCTGTTACTAAGGTTGTTCGTGAAAGAATTTGTATGCATTTTATGTATATTATTATTATAGGGAATCACGGGTAGATTATCGATAGACACCGCATAATTATCTTCTACACCGAATTTCAGTTTAACATTGCACTTAGTGAATTTACTCAATTTGGTACTCATAACAACTGCTCTATTCCACTGTCGAATGTAAACGAAGAAGTACTGACTGTCTACTTCGACAAAGAACATATAGTTATTATATCTATTTACTTCCCAGCCATTCCCATCGAAGCCTTTTTTTACATGTTCCTTATGTTTATCAGTAATATGTTCTCCAAGATCATCTATTAACATCTCGTCCAAACATACGGGACACTTTATGGTCTTGTAATGACAATTTCCTTCATGTTGCTCCACCTTACTCCACGGTAACATTTCCATGCACGGAGGGTAGGAACAAGGGAATGACAGGTTTTGAGCCATTTCTTCAAAGAGGCGGATTCGAGTCCAGCTGTACTCCTCGCAGTTAATTCTGTGGCACCTGCCACACTTATATAATTCATTATCATTTTTACCATCCACATTTGCAATACTGATAGGCAGGATGGATAAAAGGCAGTCACAGACTGAGCATTTATACTTTTTTACGACTTCACATAAATTGCTCTCCATCTCGAAATGATCTTGAAGTCTGATTCTGAAAATAATCAGAACAAAATGAATATGAAGTGTTACTATACGTATTTAAAGGGACAAACTACTTAATATAGGTTTCATATTGGCATAAAAATCAAAAAACGGATTCTCAATCGAAACTGAAAAATAATTTATTTGATAGACTTGCTATGCTTGGAACCCTCGCTTTTAAAATACAGTATTAAAAACTTAAAAACTTAAAAAGTTTTGTCTAATTATTTTCTGGACGACTGGAGACGATTAAATCAAAATTTTCTATGCACGATACATGAGCAAAATGACATTCAACCTGAAAAAATTAGTGACGCGAATATTAGCCATGTTGGTTAAATTTCTCTTAGAAATTATGGTATGCCACTAGAAAAAAATTATTCTTTATGCCCACCATGCGTCGTCTGGATGAAATGCGAAGTAATCACACGCGAGAGAAAGTGAAAATGGGTAAAACCCTTGACCTGCTACCTTTAAATTCATCAAAACAAAATTATTTACACAAAGATGTATTTATTTATTCATTATTTTATTACTAGAGCTGTGACAATCGGTCCGCTAGCAATTGGCGCCGTCAGTCAGCTACGCGAGCTGCTTAAAGCTATGGTTTGTTAGAACTGTAGGCAAAGCAAAGCAGTCAGTTGTGCGCGTCGGACTTACGTTGGAATCTAGAACACAAGAAGGTTCGTAGCTGGTTTGTTAGAGTCTGCTAAAGCTATGGTTTGTTAGAGCTATAGGCGACGCAAAGCAGACAGTCAGTTGTGCGCGTCAGACTTACGTTGAAATCTAGAACACAAGAAGATGCGTAGCTGGTTTGTTAGACTCTGTTTAGGTGGACTCACAGTAGGCAGAAAATTTTGTGCGTCGTCAGTTCAGTCGAAATCAAATTCGATTTGATTTCAACGCAGTCGTTCAGTTGAGCTCACAGCGTACAATGATAAAAAGCATTTATTTTTAACAAAATTTAAAATGGCAACCAAGTTTTCACCAGAGGAAGACGAGAAATTAATCGATCTCGTGCGAGAACATTCCCCATTGTATACCGTTCCTTCTATACGTCCGTTAGAAAACTCTGATCTTCACTTTTATTTTGACGAATACAACTAATTAAATTCAAAAGATCTTCTTCATGTTCTTCTTCCTTAATAAGTATTGTCACCAAAAAATGTTCCGCCATTGTCATGATAAAAATAAATTTGGCCACAGTAATAATAAATATTTCCGTCTGCATTTACCAGCATACCATCAGAAGCACTAAATCTAACAAAACACTCCCCCTTCAAAACCGATAAAGTTGAACGCTACGGATTCTGCTAACAGCGTATGTCGTCTGCGACGCACAGTTCTAACAAACCAAAGCTTTTAGCTATGGTTTGTTAGTGCTGTAGGCGACGCAAAGCAGATAGTCAGTTGTGCGCGTCAGACTTACGTTGGAATCTAAAGCACAAGAACAAGCGTAGCTGGTTTGTTAGAGTCTGCTTAGGTGAACCCACGGTAGGCAGAAAATTATGTGCGTCGTCGGTTTAGTCGAAATCAAATTTGATTTGATTTCAACGCAGCCGTTCAGTTGAGCTGACAGCGTACAGTACTAAAAAAGCATTTATTTTTAACGAATTTTAAAATGACAACCAAGTTTTTACCAGAGGAAGACGATAAATTAATCGATCTTGTACGAAAACTGCCCCTATTGTATACCGTCCCTTCCAAACGTCTGTTCATTCGATCTCCACTTTTATTTTGACGACGACAAGTAATCAAATTTAAAAGATCTTTTCATGTTCTTTTTCAATAAGTATTGTCAGCAAAAAATGTTCATCCATTGTCATTTTGCCAAAATAATAATAAATATTTTCGTCTGCACTTATCAGCATACAATCATAATCACTAAATCTAACAAAACACCCTCCTTCAAAACCGATAAAGTTGAACGCTACAGATTCTGCTAACCGCGTATGTCGCCTGCGACGCACAGTTCTAACAAACCAAAGCTTTAGGTGGTCTCACGGTAGGCAGAAAATTATGTGCGTTGTCGGTTCAGTCGAAATCAAATTGGATTTGATTTCAAAGCAGTCGTTCAGTTGAGCTCACAGCGTCCAGTGCTAAAAAAAGCGTTTATTTTTAACGAATTTTAAAATGGCAACCAAGTTTTCACCTCGTACGAGAACATCCCCCATTGCATACCGTTCCTTCCAAATGTCTGTTAGAAAACATTGATCTTCACTTTTATTTTGACGACGACAACTAATTCAATTTAAAAGATCTTTTTCATGTTCTTTTTCAATAAGTATTGTCAGCAAAAAATATTCAACTATTGTCATGAAAAAAAAATGTTGCCAAAATAATAATAAATATTTTCGACTGCACTTATCAGCACAAGCACTAAATCTAACAAAACACCTTCCTTCAAAACCGATAAAGTAGAACGCTACAGATTCTGCCAACCGCGTATGTCGTCTGCGACGCACAGTTCTAACAAACAAAGCTTTAGCTGCCTAGCAGTCGGTTTAGTCGCCGATTTCTCTGTAGGTAATCGAACGATTTCTTTTACGATTTTAGTGGTCTTTTAATGCATAATTTGTGTATAATTATGTCGAGCGTAGTTAGTGCTAAAAAACAGCAAACAATTCATACTATACTGACTAAAAAAAAACTATTTTACCGGTAAGTAGCTATAAAATGATTAACATATAAAATTTGAAAATTGTGGAAATTACCATGTCGGACCAGCTTGGAAGTATATTATTTAACTATGCAAATATTACATCAGTAGATGTCGAACGGTCGTTCTCTTCAAATAAGATATTTTATCGCCACTGCGAATAAGTTTCGCTGAACTTATAGGAACATACCTCATGATGCGATCTATAGCGATCCCATCCAGATTGTGGAACCGATGGCAACGATGCGTAAAACAATTTACGTGTTTCACAATGATACAATGACATAAATCTTATAATGATTGTTCACTTAAAATAAAGTAAAGTTGATAATCCGCACCCCTCTGGTACGTGGCCAATTATAACAGCTCACTATTATTACTTCTCTGCTTTACACACCTAACTTTTTTTTAAATTTTTTGTGGGCTCTTTTTTGCGAGAATGTGCAATGCTTACTCTACGCGTGCCGCTTAACAGGTATTACATCTTTTAAGAAGGTAATTTATTTGATACACAGCCACACACACAAAAAAAAAGTTGGGTATACTTTTATGCGACATATATTTTTCGTAGCAATTTGGCCTCCTGAACACGAATCTGGGGTCAGAATTGGCCCATCACGTCACAATTTTTTCCTAACCTCAAAAATCTTGTGAAAAATAGTGAAAATGGATGAAAATTTACTGGGAAAATTTGGAAAAAAATTATTTCCACATCAAATAGTACATATTTATGTAAAAACTCTGCTGAATTCAAATTACGAATATGAATTCACATTGTAAAAATTCAAGATGGCTGATCCAATATGGCGGGTGTACTTTTTTTTAATCCACCGATTTCAGTAAAATTTGGCATCATAAGGATTGCTGGTTGATCTCACCTTCATTAATCACACATCTAGAGCCAGATTTTCAAAAATCAAGATAAAAGATTCCACTCCGTCTAAAAATGTGACTTCGCTTAAAAAAATGACTTAAGGACTCTACACATGTAGTGTGATGTGCTTGTTTACAATATAATAAAAAATATACAATTTTTATTATATTAACATTTATAGGTAGTGTTATACCTGCTGCTTAAAGGTCAATTGGTCTTGTGTCTGCATCCAGGGCACCTCCACGTGGTGACGGTGGGCAACGGAGTTGTCTCACTATCCGGCAGAGTCCCTGGATAACGGCGTTCATGCCGTCATGTCAGGCACAAGACGGAAAGTTACGATGCAGGGCCTCGGAAACCCAGTATCGGCGGTTGGACAGGGTGGGAAAGCGGGCCCGCGATCGTCATCATGCGACCGTAGCTCTACATGTGTGGGTGACTTGGCTCATGTAGAGTATAATGCTACAAGAAATGAATCATTCCATAACTGTGATAAAAACTGTGATGTATTTTGTTACATCTGTTGTAAATACGTAGCTGGTAAGACAGGAATACCTATAAATGGTAATATAAAAAAATTGTATAAGGTTTGTTTTGGTCTTGAGATACTCAACCAGGATTCTAACGGGGTTCCGCATATCATTTGCAATTCATGCAAAATAATGTTGTACAGTACTAATAAGGTTAAAAAATATTTAAAACCAGCATTATGGGATATACCACGTAAAAAAGATGACTGTTATTTTTGTATGAATTATACTTTTGGACATAATCGAAAAAATAGAGGTAGTATTTTATATGCAGACGTTTCAACTGTGATTAAATCCATTGAAACAAATCCTACCCCTAAACCAAGTAAAGCTGATCATGTGCGAACTGAAGATTTAACCGAGTCGGAGGAATTTTCAGACGATGAAGAACTATCTGGCGAAGAGAGATCAAATGATGACGTTGATATGTCTGATAATAATGATGATGAAGAATTCCGCCCATATAATTCTAAGGCACAACCAAAATTAGTATCACAGTCCGAACTCAATGATCTTGTTCGAGATTTAAATTTACCTAAAGATGCTGCAGAACATCTAGCTTCATTTATGAAAAAATAAACTTTCTTCAGCCAGGAACGAAAGTTTCATTTTATAGAAATAGAGATGAGGCGTTTCGAAAGTATTTCAAAATGGATGAAAAATTGTCATTAGTATATTGCACCAATATAGAGGGTTTAATAAATGAATATCAACAAGATTTGTATCGCCCTGAGGATTGGAGACTGTTTATAGACTTTTCAAAACGCAGTATTAAAGCAGTTTTACTGCATAACGGAAATGTTTATGCACCCATTCCAATTGCTCATTCTACAGAAATGAAAGAGCAGTATGAAAAGATGAAAGAACTTTTGGAGACAATAAAATGTACTAAGCACCAATGGGAAATTTGCGGCGATCTAAAAATGTTGACGATATTGCTTGGTCAACAGTCTGGCTTTACACGGTACCCTTGCTACAAGTGTTTGTGGAATAATAGAGAAAGAAATGGTCACAAGAAGATTTAGCCAGCGAGAAATTCAATGATTCCTGGATCAGATAATGTAATTTTTGCACCCTTAGTAGATCCAAAGAAAGTTTTGATACCACCTCTTCACATAAAACTCGGGCTTATGAAGCAGTTTACGAAAGCTTTGAACAAAGAGGGCGCCCGCCAATGCTTTAAGTATTTATATAAAAAATTTCTAAAGTATTCGGATGCTAAAATTAAAGGAGTTTTCGACGGTCCGCAGATTAGGAAATTATTTCAAGATACTACATTTATTACTACAATGAACGAAATCGAGAAAGCAGCTTGGCTGAGTTTTAAAGAAGTTTCTAAAAATTTTTTGGGGAATGAAAGGAGTCCTAAGTATAAGGATATAGTAAAAAAAAATGGTCAAAAATTTTAAGAAGCTAGGCTGCTTAATGAATTTAAAACTTCATTTCTTGGACTCTCACATCGATGATTTCCCGGATAACTGCGGCGATTATAAGGTCATTGAAAACCGTTACCAAGGAAGATGGGATGACCATATGTTGGCGGACTACTGTTGGTCCCTTAAAAGAAACAAGATCAGACATTGGAAAAAACGGAAAAAAGGGTCAGACAGAAAATCTGTCAGATCATTCGCAGAAAAAAGAACAAGATACAGCAGAAAGAAGATAGATCAACAGTTATAAGGGGGCCCAGAGAACGTATCATACGAGATGTTGAATGAATAACTGATAAAATAAAGGATTTATAGAAGTACTAAGGGGCAAACCACTCTACTTGCTACGCTCGCCAACCCCTTATTTTAAAAGTACCGGTATCGATCATGATATCGTCAAAGTTTCTTATCGTTACATTTAAAGGGAGTCAAATGTTCATGCGAAGTCAAATTTTTAAGAGGAAGTCATATTTTTAGGCCAAGAAATATTTTTAGATGAAGTAGTATCATTAAGTAAATTAAAATAGACGAAGTTAAATTTTTAGGCGGAGCCATATTTTCAGGTGGAATCAAATTTGTAGGCAGAGTCATAATTTTAGGCCGAGTAGGCGGCATTTTTTCGGCAAAGTCACATTTTTAGATTGAAGGCATAAGCAGATGCAGTGATGTGCTGTGTGGCAGTAATGTGTCCTTTTCCTTGAACTTTAAAATTATTAAGAAATAAAAGCATCTAAATGCCATAGGAAAACTGCATAGTAGTTAAAAAAATCTGATTGGAAAACCATAAGCCCATGCACGACTAAATAAATGAAAGAATAAAGTAGAAACTTTTTTGTCTTGTCCCATGGAAACAAGCACATCACACTACACATCATTACATGTGTAGAGTCCTTAAGTCATTTTTTTAAGCGAAGTCACATTTTTAGACGGAGTGGAATCTTTTACCTTGATTTATGAAAATCTGGCTCCAGATGTGTGATTAATGAAGGTGAGATCAACCAGCAATCCTTATGATGCCAAATTTTACTGAAATCGGTGGATTTCAAAAAAGTACACCCGCCATATTGGATCAGCCATCTTGAATTTTTACAATGTGAATTCATATTCGTAATCAGCGACCCAAAAAACCCCTTTATACAAAATCTGGTCAAAATCCGCTCAGAATTTGAAAATAGCGATTCCTGCTCGGTTTTTTGAGGTTAGAAAAAAAACCACACGTTCTAGCTCAATTCTGACAGTGGATTTGAATTCAGCAGAGTCTTTTACATAAAAATGTACTATTTGATGTGGAAATAAATTTTTTTCCAAATTTTCCCAGTAAATTTTCATCAATTTTCACTATTTTTCACAAGTTTTTTGAGGTTAGGAAAAAATTGTGACGTGATGGGCCAATTCTGACCCCAGATTCGTATTCAGGAGGCCAAATTACTACGAAAAATATATGTCGCATAAAAAGTATACCCAACTTTTTTTTTGTGTGTGGCTGTGAATTATTTACCATATCAAAAAACTTCAAAATCCTCACAAAACTTTGTTTATCCCTCTATTTCCGATGGAGCTGAACCCAATTCTTATTTTTGTGCGGTCGAACCTAGCCTTCGAGAAAACAAAATTAAGATTTTAGCCTGTAGATGTAGGTACGACGAGGGGCGATCCGCTGATGTAATCTTCGTACGTTTGCCCTGGAATCTTTATGTAATAGTTTCTAAAATCTTTGAAATCTCCGTGTAATTATTGTCAATATATTAAATTTTACTGAATTCTTGGAAGATGACATTTTTAAAACTATTTCTCACGAGGACTTAAATTATATTGTAGTTGCAAAAAATGATATTGTTGGTAGTAAATAAAAAATTCGAAATTAACAACCAGCTCAAATTTCCAAAGATCTTTACCTAACTTAGAACTTAGCAGTACTTCCAATTCGGATTCTACTTCGGATATAAGCGCAGATGGTTCCTTGTTAGTATTAGAAGCAATCGAAGAGGAAACTAATAATATTAAAAAAGTTGCTATAGAATTTGAGAACTACTTTGCCGTATATTACGATTAATCCTGGTAGGGTTATAGAAAAAGAAAAAGAAAAATTTCGCATTAAATTTTTGAAAGAGAATTTACAGCAATACATGTGGCCTAAAATAGATGATGTGCAATTAGTCGAAGAAAAATACATATTCTATGAGCCAATAACGTTAGTCAGAAATGAACCTTTTACGATTTCTAGGAGTGATTTAATAAATGTTAATAAAACCTATATACGCCTTAAACAAGCTTTTAAATAGGCTACGAGGCGAGGTAGTTATACAGGGTGTTTAAAAAAGACGCGGCAATATTTAAGGGGGTGATTGCCCAGGTCATTTTATAAAAAAGAGTTCCTATAAACATAGATCCGCAAACGCTTCGTTACCGATCTACAGAATGTTGAAATTTCATTAAAAAAACAGTAAAAATTAAATTTCTCCAAAACCGCAGTCCCTTATTATTACTACAGACAACACTACCACATTTCAAAAATCAATCAAATTTGAATTTCTTTGTTCAATAATTTAAATTTCTAAATTAGCATTGGTTTTAGGCGCGCAATAAAATGGTTTTATTTTTTTTTACTCAAAAACGGTGCGTCGTACGATATAATCTGAAGAAAGCTTTTTTTTCTTTATAATTGAACAAGGAATTCAAAAATTTTATTTTTAGAAAAACCAGCGGCGTGCTATTTTTTTCTTTAAACATAGCTAGTGACGTGCCAATACGCACGCCACTGGTAAGACTAAAAAATCGTTTTGTATTGCAAAGTAGGCGTCTCCCATAGCTATTGACACGCCTAAAATTTCATTATAATATCTCAAACGGTTTTGGAGAAATTTAATTTTTACTGTTTTTTTTTAATGATATTTCAATATTCCGTAGAAGCTTAATNTTTTGGTTACTTTACATTTCATTGTTTTCTGGATGAAAGGATGCTTATTTGTTCTTTATTATGTACTTACAGTTATTAATAATAGTATTTCATTGGAAGAAAATATTATTATTATTTTTTTGTAAATATACCCCCTCATTATTTAAAAGATACAACAAAAGTGAAACAACGCATTTTATTAATGTAATTAATTATAAAAAATAAAAATAAAAAATATTTTAATGTTCTACAAAGAACGCTATTGTAGGTAGCTGGCCTAGTTTCATTTCATAAAATAAATTCAAAATATCTTCAGTAGAATAATTATTCTGCATTTTTCTTGTCGAGAAAACACTTGAACTTGTAGAATATTGAATGACAATAGGTACTATATTTACCTTTCAATTCACATTTGATGATATTTGAACGTAATATTCTTGAGAATGTAAGGAAACCGCAAATATCTGAGAAAATTGAAACTGTAACCCCATATCGATGAAAAGATAATTTGATTTTCTTTAAAATGATGCAGAAAAATACAAGGTCTTCCATTTGAATTTAAAAAATTGTGTCGGTTTTAAGTTTTCAAAATGTAACGTGAAAAATGGGACACTTAGTATAATTTTCTTCAGGTAATTTTGATAGCGGAAGGTTGTCCATCTTAAGTTCTTTGTGTATTCCGAAAATCAAGTAAATGTTCCCAGAACGAAGAAAGATATAAAGAATTTTCGAAACGCTTGCATCTGTCAAAATTTTAATAAAATGTCGATTATCTCGAAAATGGTTACATTTGGGTAACTATAGGAAAGTTGTAACATTTTTTATTTATTTTTAATTTATCTTGCCGATAATGCAATAATATATAGGGTGTTCCATTTAAAATAATGAAGTTGACAGCTACTTCCGGTATAACCGGAAGTGCTACGTTAATGGCATTATTTTTGTTGAAGAGAACATATCTGATAACCCCCGCAAACAAAATTTCATATTGTCTTTGGTTCCTCTGAAACGTTTAATAGACCACTTACCGTGCAGAATATTAAATAAATAAAAACAATTTCACCTAACCTACCCTGTAACGTATAAATGTTTGTACCTATAACGTTTGATTACATGGGGTTGTTTTATTTATTTAATTATTTATTTAAAATAGGCACCTATAAAAAGAAACTTAACCTGCCTTAACATAACTATATGTATGTGGAAGTTTATATGCTATTTTATATAAGGTTAGATTAAATTAGGTTAAATTCTTTGAATTTTAATAAAAAAAACTGAATCTTATTTATTTAATACAAAAGAACATACCCTGACCTAACGTAACTTAATATAGAATCTTATCTATCTATGTAAATTTGGATTAGATAAAATTACAGAAATAACCTACTGACCAAATGAAGTTCAAGTTCAATGAACATACCTAAATGTTTTTTTTTTTATTTTACCAAATACCTACATTTTTATCAATCCCTTCCTTTACTAAAAATATGTTTCCCAAGCATTGTTTGTTAGAATATATGTTTCAGAAGATGATAAGTGAGTATGCGCATATATGAACTTTGTACACGTTTGCTGTGTGAAGTACCTATCTACCTATTGAAGTAGGTAAGTATTTCGTGAAAAATTCAAACTCCTAACCTGTACAGGTTAGGATTTTTTTTCTGGAATACTAGGTTCGGTCACAAAGTTGTATACCTCCATACTATTTACATGCACATATTTACATACAAAATAGTATTATCACAATAACTGTACAAATAGGGAAGATTGGCAATAAAGTGTATATTAAATTTGTATTTCTTACCTAATACAAAAGCACTCTTCAACAACTTCCTAAGCTTTATTTAAACGTCGTTAAGCTGTAACCGATTATGTAGGTACGTGTATGTATATTTCTATAAAATAACCCCTCACTCGGCAAAAGTAAAACCACAAATCCAAAACAAATATAATATGTTAATGGTATGTACTATAATGCACACGTATCTCCAACCAAATCATAAAACAAGAATCGGTTGACAGACTGACAGAGACAACAAAATAAGATGACCAGTGGACCAGAAGCAAGCAACTAGCAATGGTTTTCTTATCCAACATCCAAGACACGTAGCGCGCAATTGTTATCTGCATATACTAAACTAGAGGCGGCAGCGGTACATTTAAATTTTGCTAATTTTATTTTTCTAAGAAAATTAACTGATTAGGTTTATTTAAAAAGAAAATTCATTTATCATAAATAATCAAAATTACAGTTAATTTTATCTGAAAAAAATAATAGGATAAGGATGAATTATATATAGAATTATAAAAAATAAAAATTTTTATACAAACAAAACATTAATTTAAAAAAACAAATATTCTGTTTTTTTTATTTGTATGAAACAAAAAATATATATTTAAAGTTAATTTTATTTCTAATAAATAAATATCCTTAATAATAAAATAATTAACATCTAAGGTGGCCATATCCTTGACCGAGAAATAGTCAAATTTCTGGTATTTTTAGGTACTGAAATCTTGAAAAGTAAAACGTGTAGAACAAAAGTAAGCACAAAAATAAAATCCTTGATGTTCTGTTTATTCATTGTTACTATTTAAATTTACTCAAATAAAATAACAACTAAAAAAAAGCGTTTGTAAAACATGCGTTTCCTGTTATCCTAACTCCACATTTTAAGAATTATTTTCACATACTTATAAATAAAAGTAAACAATTTTATATGTAGGACTAAGCAAAGAAATATCATAAGAATATTTAGATGTGGAGTTATATATAAAAAAGTTAGTATTTTCGTAGATTTCGGTACCTAAAACCTTGATGATTTGATCGTTTTTTCTACCCGTTTATTCGTTTTACTGCGGCGTCTTTGAAAATACTCAGGTGGCATGACATAACATTCCTATTATTTGATAAGCTTTAGATTATTCAGTTNATAGTGAAATTTCTGGCGTTTTTAGGTACTGAAATCTTTAAAAGTAAAACGTGTAGAACAAAAGTAAGCACAAAAATAAAATCCTTGATGTTTTGTTTATTCATTGTTACCATTTAAATTTACTCAAATAAAATAATAAGTAAAAAAAACGTTTGTAAAACATGCGTTTGCTGTTATTCTAACCCCACATTTTAAGAATTATTTTCACGTACTTATAAATAAAAGTAAACAATTTTATATGTAGGACTAAGCAAGTAAATGTTATAAGAATATTTACATGTGGAGTTGTATATAAAAAAGTTAGTATTTTCGTAGATTTCAGTACCTAAAACCTTGATGGTTTGATCGTTTTTTGCACCTGTTTATTCGTTTTACTGCGGCGTCTTTGAAAATACTCAGGTGGCATGACATAACATTCCTATTATTTGATTAGCTTTAGATTATTCAGTTATTAAATGTTTGAAATTATTTGTCTTTGCGGAAAACACTATTTAAAGAACATGGGGCCCTTAAACAAAACCTTACAGATTTTAAATACCTACCTAACAAAAATAAATTTCTGATCAACTACTAATTTTTTAAAATTTTTGTTGAATTTTTCTTTCGCCTTTTTTCAGTCAAATTTTGATTTAATATTATTTGTGTATTTTTTATAGAAATGTAAAAAACATTTATTATTAATTGTTTAATTTCTTCAAAATGCTGACCACAATGAAACAAAGCAAAATTACAATATGATTTAATACCATAAATTAAATTTTTTTCCAATTGTTTTTAAATATTTTTTAATTTACACACTTGCATTAATTTTTGTTTATGATTGGTATAAAACTTTTTTTTGGGGGTTAGTGTTAATCATAGACCACCTGTTAAACATTTTTTACTTGGATTTAAGTTTTTAACATTTATTAAAATATTTGTAAATTTACTTCTTTTAATGCTTTTTTTTGGTGGGGAGTTATTATTTTTCTCTTGTGAACAATTATTATTTGGTGCTTAATTTTCTGCTGAATTTGATGGTAGCAAAATGTTATTTACACTTCCATCACTATGTTCTAATAAATTAATATTAATTCTCTGATTTATTTATACTTCTTAAATTAGATTTAAATATATCAGGGACAGCGAAGGGGATCGCTCAAGATTTTTAAAATCCAAAATTAAAAATTGAATTTTTTTTATTTTTTTTCCTTGTTATTTTATCATTTTCGAATAATGGCGTAGGTTGAAATAAATCTTGATTCTAAAAATTTCAAATCGATATTTTAATTTCTAAAGGTCACTCATAATTATTTTATCTTTAAAAGTAGTGTACCTAAAATGTTTTCAAACGACCTCTAAAAATAAATATCAACGAACTAATCATTTTTTTTTATTGAATTTGATGAACAAAAAATAGAAATAAATCACGAGACACTTTAAAAATTTCTCTAGGCAAAATTTACTACCGCACTGTGAGTATCAAATATTTATAATTTTTTAATATTTTAAAATTTAATTGTCTCGTGATTTATTTCTATCATTTAGTTCATCAAATTCAATAAAAAAAATTAGTTCGTTGATATTTACTTTTAGAGGTTGCTCGAAGATATAGGTACACTACTTTGAATGTTAATATAATTATGAGTGACCTATAGAAATTAAAATATCGATTTGAAATTTTTAGAATCGAGATTTTTTTCAACCTAGAAAATGATATGATATTTTTTGAATTGATTTTTTGAGGGGGCTCTTAAAACATGATAAAGTAACATATTTTCACAAGAGATACGAAAAAAAAAATATTCGGTTTTTTCTTTTGGGCCACCCTAATAAGTATACTACTTTAACATATGTTTTACGTTACCTTTACATGGTTTTGTGTTTTCCTTCCTTCCTAACTTATTGTAGAGAGCGGACAGTGTGTCTTTACTCTTTAACCCGAAGATTAGGTCAAATTCGGATAGAGATGCGTACGCCTTCAAAAATGTATTGTGTGTAAACTATGCAAAATATAATTATTATGTATAGCAAATATATCGTATTATCCTCTCGAATATTTGTAACCTTTATTTAAAATTCGTAAATTATGTGAACTGGTTAAACAACGAGAATTATGTTAATTTAGTTCTAAAGAAATGAAATCCGTCGATATCGGTTGCGTTTATCGAATTCCTATTGGTCAATTCTAACTGAAGCCCTATTATAAATGTGAGTTGGACTATTCTATCATGTGCGTTGCCTGAGGGTGTTCGTTACATTAACTAATTTCCAATTAAGAAAACGACACTATTTTTAACTGAACGTTATATATTCTGCAGTGTCAAATTTCAGAGAAAAATTCTGCCCTTTTGTAAAAAATTTTGTAAATCTGGCATTACTGAACAAATACATAGCGCACTTACCACGCATGATGGGAATCAAAAAACCTTGATGAAAAATAGCTGGGTCAATTGATTTTTATTATAGACTTTTAGTGCGATGTCGCATATTTAGGCAACCCGCAACAAATTGTCATAGTTGAAATTGTACAGATCGAATCTGACCCTTGTTTACTATGTACTTACATAGGTCTATAGAAATGAACAACTTCAAATTAACTTATTTTCACAACGATTTACAAGAATATTCCTAAATTTAAATAAAGTAAAAATTTAATATTAGCCGTGTTTTTTCTAATGCGCCCTCGGGAAGAATAGCCTCATACGCAGGTGAGACCTTGTTGATATGTCATCGCTGTCATCACTAGCGCATTTTTCTCTTCTTTTGTTTAATCTTGACATTTTCTAGTTCTACCAAGTATTTTTATTGTTTTTCTTATAGACCCATCAAATAACTCAATTAGAGGATAAAAATAGAAAATTGTTACCTGGACTTTTATAAGTGGAAATGGTAAAGGGGCTTATAATACACGAAAAAAAAAAAATAAATGCGCGAGCAGGGGCGCGGGAGGGTTGATTTGGGGGGATGAAAAGTTATGAAAAATTGTATCATTGGGATTTCTGGCGAAAGTTGACGTCAAACAAAAAAGTATCTAATACAAAAGTTGTAGATCATTAAAAAATCTACAACTTTTGTAGAAGTTATTTTTTAACCTCAAAATTTCCGAGAAAAATGCGAAAAACAGTTTTTTTCTGATTTTTCGTTTTTCATTTCTCATTTCCGCAAAAATAATTTAATTTTCACTAAACTTGGTGAAAGTATACCTTTCTCTGTCTTAAATAACCTCAAATTTTTTTAGACAAAAAAATCAAGAAGTTTCTGAGATATTCATTTTTTTCGGTCTGAAACACTGTTTTTTTGAAAGAAAAATTCTACTTAAAAAAATCATCGTACATAGTTCTGCCGGTAATCATTTTTTTCGTTTTTTAGTGAAATAAAAAAAAATTGTAATCACAGTTCAAAAACATGCTCAAAAATGCAAAAAAGTAAAAAATGACTTGCAGCAATGAATTTTTCAGTAATCGTTGATAATTTGGTTAAATTTAAAACAAAAATCAAAAACTGATTACACCATTCAATTGTACGGAAAAAATACTGTCTCATTGTTTGACCCAAAACTATTTTTATACAGTATTGCTATAAACATAAGTCGAATAGTGAATAAATAAAATAAATAATATTTTTTTTTTCTGTAGGATCGATTAGTGTACTTATTTTTTTTTAAGTTTGATGAATTCATAGATATACAGTGTGTCCAAGATAAGGATGGAATAGCATTAGAATCTAGGAAACGGTAAGAGATACGGGGTGGCTCAGATTAGAAAAAAGTTGTGTTTTTTTATACCTAACAAAATGCTGTTTAGAAAGTTTTAAAATTCCGGGTAGTTCCGGAAATATCCGGAAAAACACGAAATTTTGCTAAATTGTTTATTTTTTTCTGGCTTTATTTGAAAACGAATTTTAAAATAAATTATATATTTACAATGCCACTTTTTTCGCTCTATACAATGGCGTCAACATTTTTGCAATCTGACATTTCGTCTTCGAGGGGCCATCATCGGATTAATTAAATACGTCGCTGCTATTTTTATGACAAAATCTAGTCATTTTTAATTCTGGATTAGAGGATATTACTATTATAATCGCTTAAAAAATTTTTAGCTTGTTTTAGCTATAATTTAATTTTTTTCCTGAGTACTGCTCTGAATGCCTTCAAAATATCTATTGGATGAAGTAATAACAGTTACTACTGTTAGCAATACTAATTAGAAATAATGAAATATTTTATAACGTATTATTTTTTTATTAGTTACAACTTTTTAAATTATGGATTAAAAAAAATTGTGCTCTCCAATAGACACAGGTATTTTGAAAGCGTTCAAAGCCGTACTCAGGAAAAATTTTTAATGATAGCTGAAAACCTTTTTAAGCGATTACAATAGTAATATCATTTAATACAGAATTAAAAATGACTAGATTTTGTCTTAAAAATAGCAGGAGATATATTTAAAAAAAAAATAATCTGATGATGGCCCGTCGAAGACGAAATGTCGGATTGCAAACATGTTGCCGCCATTGGATAGAGCGAAAAAAGTGGCAATGTAAATATGCAATTTATTTAAAAATCGTTTTCAAATAAGCTAGGAAAAAAATAGATCGATTTTGCAAAATTTCGGGTTTTCGGATTTCGCGTCAACAGTAGACTTTGCAGTTAATACTTTATATTTCTGAAATCTCAAACCAACCTGAGATAATTTATCATTTGTACATTTGTAATTCGACTTAGAGTTTATAGCAATACTGTACAAAAATAAAGTTTTGGGTCAAACAATGAGACACAGTATTTTTTAATTTTTTTTTTCCGTAGAATTGAATGGTGTAATCAGTTTTTGAATGTTTTTTAATTTAAACAAATTATCAACAATAACTTAAAAATTCATTGTTGCAAGTCATTTTTTATTTTTTTTTTTCATTTTTGAGCATGTATTTGAAATGTTATTACAGATTTTTTTATTTCACCAAAAAGTATATGTCAAAACGAAAAAATATTTACCGGCAGAACTCTGTACGATGATTTATTTAAGTAGAATTTTTCTTTGAAAAATGAATAACTCCTCTCCTTCTAGATTTTTTTATCTAAAAAAATGAGGTTATTTAAGACAGAGAAAGGTATACTTTCACCAAGTTTCGTTAAAATTAAATAATTTTTGCGGAAATGGGAAATCAAAAACGAACAATCAGAAAAAAAAATTTTTTTCGCATTTTTCTCAGAAATTTTGAGGTTATGTTAAAAAGTGAGTTCTACAAAAGTTGTAGATTTTTGTATGATCTATAACTTTTGTATTGGATACTTTTTTGCTTGACGTCAACTTTCGCCAGAAATCCCAATGATACAATTTTTCATAACTTTTCAACCTCCCAAATCAACCATCCGCCGCACCTGCTCACGCATTTATTTTTTTTTCGTGTATTATAAGCCCCTTTACCATTTCCACTTATAAAAGTCCAGGTAACAATTTTCTTTTTTTATCCTCTAATTGAGTTATTTTGATGGGTCTATAAGAAAAACAATAAAAATACTTGGTAGAACTAGAAAATGTCAAGATTAAACAAAAGAAGAGAAAAATGCGCTAGTGATGACAGCGATGACATATCAACAAGGTCTCACCTGCGTATGAGGCTATTCTTCCCGAGGGCGCATTAGAAAAAACACGGCTAATATTAAATTTTTACTTTATTTAAATTTAGGAATATTCTTGTAAATCGTTGTGAAAATAAGTTAATTTGAAGTTGTTCATTTCTATAGGCCTATGTAAGTACTTACATAGTAAACAAGGGTCAAATTCGATCTGTACAATTTCAACTATGACAATTTGTTGCGGGTTGCCTAAATATGCGACATCGCACTAAAAGTCTATAATAAAAATCAATTGACCCAGCTATTTTTCATCAAGGTTTTTTGATTCCCATCATGCGTGGTAGGTGCGCTATGTATTTGTTCAGTAATGCCAGATTTACAAAATTTTTTACAAAAGGGCAGAATTTTTCTCTGAAATTTGACACTGCAGAATATATAACGTTCAGTTAAAAATAGTGTCGTTTTCTTAATTGGAAATTAGTTAATGTAACGAACACCCTCAGGCAACGCACATGATGGAATAGTCCAACTCACATTTATAATAGGGCTTCAGTTTGAATTCTGACCAATAGGAATTCGATAAACGCAACCGATATCGACGGATTTCATTTCTTTAGAACTAAATTAACTTAATTATTTTCTCGTTGTTTAACCAGTTCACATAATTTACGAATTTTAAATAAAGGTTACAAATATTCGAGAGGATAATACGATATATTTGCTATACATAATAATTTATTTTGCATAGTTTACACACAATACATTTTTGAACGCGTACGCATCTCTATCCGAATTTGACCTAATCTTCGGGTTAAAGAGTAAAGACACACATTGTCCGCTCTCTACAATAAGTTAGGAAGGAAGAAAAACACAAAACCATGTAAAAGTTAACGTAAAACATATGTTGCGCCGTATATTATAAATTTTGTGCTCTGCTCATTTTGAGAAATTTTGAACACTGCCGTGAGTACCTACCTGACGTTGCGAGTCATAGAATTAAAAAAATTTAACTGTTTGAATATTTTGTGCTTATTCCCACTAAGGTCGGCGACGTACGATATTAGAGAAAGTATAGGCCCTAGAGCTTCGGGAAAAAATTTTGATGAATAAATCGACCAAGGGAAATCGCTCGAAATAATTTTTCAAGTCCGTAGCTCGGCCGCTAGGGGGCGTAATTTACATACTCTAACATAGAGTTCAATTTTTCTCAGAAATGTTTCCTATTCAGCTATATTCTCCTAATGTCTGATCAGAAAATTACATTTTTCTGATCAGACATTAGGAGCTTCCCCTTCCTGTCAAGGGATAGAACAAAATGTCAATAACAAAAATTATGCGCAATGAATCCGGCTATCAATATTTGTACTATTTAATGTACCTGAACAAGAAACATTTCTGAGACAAAATCAACTCCGTTTTCGTATGTAGACTGCGCCAAAATTTTTAGGGCCTATACCTCCCCTAAAATCAAATTTCGCCGACCTTAATGGGCCACCCTGTATTATAAATGCCCTGTTCATTTTTTAATTCATCTTTGGTCGATTAGACAAAAATGTTCCGTATTATAAATTTATTTGACGTTAATATTAACAAAAAAGATGTAAGCAGCTATCTATCGTAATACGAGTAGATTATTAAAACTATAGAAACATGTAGACTGTTACAGTTACAATAACCAAGAAAAAATACAATTTGCATTATTTGATTTAATCATACTGTTTCACCGTTAAAAATGAAATGTGTATGAATTTTATAAAATACACACCAGAAAAATGTTTCCAAAAGTGTTCGTTTTATCATGTCTTGATATCGTATGTTAACAATTACAACACTAAGGGTGGTAGCTGCATAAAATATCATGGTATTTGTCTTCAATCCACTAGATGCTACAATAAAAAAAAACTAAATTCTGTTTTATCGTTGAATATATAACAAAGAAACATTCAACACTACAATTTTTGTTTGAAATAAATTTTCTTTCTGAACCTTTATTTTAGATCCTTTATTTAAAATTATAATCTTTACATATTTATATCAATCATAACAAAAATACGTCTAACTCATAACTTTATAGGCACGAATGGTTAAATTTGAGGCAATATATAGGTAATAGATATAAACACTGCTTTCATAAAAACATCACAATTTGGGAAATCCTCCAGTTTACTTATCTTCCTTTCCTTGATATTTTCGTATGGAATTTATTTTAAAAGTAATTTGCCTTGACTTGGTGTAGAAAAATAAGATTTTTAAACTTAAAAGTGTTTCCAATAAAACAAAAGAGACGGGTAAAAATTTACACAAAATTTATACTATTTTTGGTCTAGGGAAGTCCGCACGAAGAAGGGAAAATGTACCCCATGAAAGTTTGGTAAATTTTACAAAAATACTTTGGTTATGTATTTTAACAAAGATTTGGTAGAATGTACTTGCGGTGGTGCAAATCTGGTATAAATGAGTTACTATGTGTAGTGTAGATTTTCAAATATTAGTCTTATAAACTACACCACCTGGTGTAACTGATACAGAGCATTTTAGTAAAATTTGCCACTTTCAGTATTATTTCAATCTATAAAAAAATCCCTCTAAATCGTTATATTATTTATATTAAAAAAAAATTGTAAACATTCATTTGTTACTAAATAGGAAATATAAAATTACCTTATATTATTAATTAATTTAAAGGAAAACAATATATATGTATATATGCCCCTTTTAAAAAATAAATTTATTCATTAATTTCTTTTTGATACTAACATAACATTAGACAACATAATTTTTTATTAACCAAAACTCATATATTGTATTATAACAAAACTTAACATGTTTTTATTTTCAGCCACAAGGATTTATACAGGATGTCCTGAATTACACATGATACTGCCAAGTAAGAAAAAAGTTCCTTGTTCAAGTTTAAAAAAATATTACATTTATTCCAATATATCTGAAGATATTTAATGTAGATAGACCAAGCTTGGGGTAACGATTTACCTAATCAAAACCAAAAATTCATTGAATTCCGATACAAATATGTGAATCAATGGTGGAGATAGTAGCTCTGCTACAAAAGCCCCAGAATTTCTACGCCACTGAATCTTTTGTAAAGTGAATTTAATTGCTAACTTTTATATCTATGAAAAAATTTGAATATTTACTTTATTTGAAAAGTGTTCCGTTTTCGAGTTTTTTGTGGTTTTATAGTATCATTAGAATAAGCTATAAAATTATATTACTTTAAAATATATCTAAAAGTATTTATTTTAACCAAAAATGTTTAGGATTTTTCTGTTTCAAATACTATTTTCGATATAGTAAACCATCTAAAGTCCAAAAATGGTATTGATGTCAAAATTTTAATTCTTTTTTCTATTTTTCAGAAATTCAAAATTTATAAAGCAATAATTTTTTATTGGACTTTATAAAATTATTACTTTTAGAGATGTTTGAAATTGATTCCATTTAAAAAGCATATACTTACGAAAAATAAAGAAAGAAATAACCTCAATATGGATCGTTTTCCGAATAAAGTGAAATATCCCTTTTTCTCTTAGAAACCATCCAACCAACCAACAAATGCACTTCTCCAAGGTCTAAAGTAATTAATGACGTCGAAATTCTAATGTTCTTAACAACAGTGCCTCCCAGTATCCCTGCCATTACTGACATGTTAAAAAATAGTAAATTATTAGTCCAAGTTTGATCATCCTAACTCATATGAAAATCTTCAAACACATTTGAATATGATTTGATTATTTAAACTTCAACAGCCTCTATCTTGGAAACTAAGTATTTCCCGACAAATATGTGTCAGAACATGTTTCCTTATTTTAAGGAGTTGTACAGTTCAAGACTTCAACTATTAAGAAGCAAATTGCTCCTTT
This sequence comes from Anoplophora glabripennis, assembly GCF_000390285.2. Classification (NCBI taxonomy): domain Eukaryota; kingdom Metazoa; phylum Arthropoda; class Insecta; order Coleoptera; family Cerambycidae; genus Anoplophora; species Anoplophora glabripennis. The sequence continues at coordinate 625,991 of NW_019416385.1, read as the reverse complement.
CAGCTTGACATATTTTAATTAAAAAAAAATTAATGGGTTTGAAATACTCATTCTCATTTTTATTATTTCCGAAATAATTTTGTTGAAAATTTAGCCTTAGATAAATCATTATGATAAACAATATGTGATTAATTTCAATTTTATTATGCCAAAATATACATTTGACTAATCTATGCTAAATACTTTGAGTGAACGAGCACTCCGGTTCATGAGTATTCAATCTGGAGAAATTGCCTACCATCGGACAACCATTAATGTTGAACTGGCAACGTATTTTCACATCGTCGGCCGCCTCCTCCAGACTGTAAATTCTTGGTCCACCAAGAGATGCCTGACACGTAGGGCATTTCTCCATTTTCGATTTAGACTCCTTGCAAATGGTGTGGCCACTGACACACGAAAAAATTGGAGCTACCATGTAGGTCACGCAGTACGGACACATTAGCGCTTTCCTGATGACCTCCACATTCGACTGTCGATAATCTTCTTGATCTGGATCAGTTATGAATGTTATGTACAACCTACAAGAAAATATATTCACTTTATAGTAACTATAACTACAACAATGTCCTTATAACAAAATAACAATTGCATTAATAAAATGTAAGAAACGTTTATTTATATAGGTGTATACTGTACCAGATCCTTGTACCATAACTGTCAAAGACATTGGTTAGTTTATTGTTAAGCTTGCTGCAGAAATCATTTCTATCAATGTTGTTTATGTTACTGTTGTGAGGAATCACTGGTGGAATCTCGAAAGACAAAGCAAAAATATCGTTTTGTTCCAGTTTCAGCTTGACGTTGAACTTAGAGTATTTGCTGCGTCTAGTACTCATAACAGCTATTCTATCCCATTTCTTAATGTAAACGAAAAAGTACTGATCCTCTATCACAAAATATATATAGTCGTAATTATTACAGATGTACCAACCATATACTGTGTTGACTTTTTTTTATATTCTCCTTGTGTTTATCGGTAAGGTGTTCTTCAAGATGATGTACTAGTATCTCATCGAAACATCTACAGTAGTCGGATAAGGGGCACTGTACGGTCTTGTAACGACACGATACTTCATGTTCCTCCACATTATGCCACGGTAATACTTCCGTGCATGGAGGATAGGAACAAGAAAAACTCAAGTTCTGAGCCATTTCTTCGAAAAGATTATTCCGAATCCAGCTGTACTTTTCGCAATTAATCTTCTGACACCTGCCTCATTTATACTGTTCATTGTCATTGTTAAGACGTGCAATCATGATAGGTGGGACGCACAAGAGGCAGCCGCAGACTGAACATTTGTACTTTCTTAAGACTTCAGACAATATGTTCTCCATCCCAGTGCGATATTGACGAAGTCTGATTCTGGAAATATTCACAAAGGTATGAGCATGAATTATTATTATTCTTTATTTGATTCATATTATACAGACATAAGTAAATTTAATACTTAAATAGTGCGATATGTCTGAAAAACCAACCAGAAAAAATAGGAAATACGAATTTAAAATAATTTCTTATATACAGTTGCCCTGAAAACTAGCGGTTTTTCTGTTAAATTTAAAAAATCTACTGAAATAACTTCTGAACAAACGAAAATACAGATACAAAAATTTGTGTGCACGATGCATTAATAAAAAAGCATTCCATATCAAAAATTAAGTATCTACTGAAACCAGTGGCCAGTGGCGTAGATATAAATAAGGTATTTTGGTTACCTATATTTTCCTCAAAAATAATGATTCGCCACTGGACGCAAAAAGTTTTTTTTACTTTATTTTTAAAATATATAAATTTAAAATTAAATAGAATCAAATAAGGTGATTTTTTCTGAATTTATTTGAATAGCTTTATTCCTTTAAAAGAATGCAAAAATACGATTTGATTAATAACAAAATAATTAGAGCTATTTAGTTAATGTACCGAAAAAATGGAAAAATTTGTTTAGGTACAGTGATGTCATTTTGAACAAGTTTTGTAAAATCATTCAAGTAATTCAACATTTATCTAAACATATCTTCGTTTCAAAGTGCTAAGTGTTAAAAACTACGCAAAAAAATGTCACGAAATCATTTTCTTTATTAATAATAAATCTTTTTTCGACGAGGGACAATATATTTTGAGGAAAATTTTACACCTGTCATTTTAAGCCAATTACATACTGTAATTTCGACAGTTGCCTATGGCAACCTTCAAATTTTTCGGAATTTTTTTCCCTCCCTCCTGCCAAGCTAGGTAAACAAAATTAATTGGAATTAATTTTCGGAATTTTTTTTGACAGCTATCATATGGTTCAAAAATTAGTACCTATTCAGAGTTTTGCTTTGTAATGTTTTTATTTATTTTGAAATAATAAATACATAAACACAAATAATTATTTACCAAATATTTGTTCCGAGATTTATTCTATTAACGCTAAATGTTTTTGAAATTCTGGCTGGAACTCTTCTCAACGGAGAGTAACGAGGAGCATAATTATTACCTTTATTTTTCATTTCCATCAGATGTCTGTGTTTCATAAAATATATGTAATAATTTGATGAAATTTTGTTCTGCTGAGCCCTGGTTTTACGTAAAAAAGATAGGATATCTTCTTCCAAAATCTTTTGAATAGCTGCGAAAAGGTTTTCTTGATGCGGATTGATTCCAGTTTTTTTCAGTAAATATGGCAAATACTTTAAACTTTTATGAGACATACGAATGTTTTGGTGCAAGAATTACATATACTATAAAGTTTTAAATTAGTTTTTTTGTTGTACACTGCCATGATATAATTGTAAACAATTAGAAGCTAGATAAAATGACTGTCAACGTGACGTATAGCGAAGACGATTTTGACATCGCAAGCCTAAGCCTACTTGATTGCAGCTATGATTTTTTAAGAATCATCGATTATTGGCATAGACATCGGTTTTCCACAAAAACTTAATTTCTTTCTATTTTAGTAATACTAAGTGAATTATACTGCATACATAAATATCTGAATTCAAAAATTAAATGCCTTTTTTATTACTAAAGTGAATGTAATGTGCTGTTTTTTATGTTTAATAAGGATCATTAATAAACTGTCATAGACATTGCATTTCTACAAAAAATTACTTTCCTCCTATTTTAGTAATACTAAGTGAATTGTACTGCAAAGATAAATATTTGAATTTAAAAATTAAATGCCTTTTTTATTACTAAATTGCAAGGAATGTGTTTTTTATGTTTTAGTAAGAATTATTGATAAACTGCCATAGACATCACTTTTCTACAAAAACTTACATTCCTTCTATTTTAGTAATACCACAGACAATGTAATACTAAGTGAATTGTGTTGCAAAGATAAATATTTAAATTCAAAAATTAAATGCCTTTTTTATTACTAAAGTGCAAGGAATGTGTTTTTTTATGTTTTAGTAAGAATCATTGATAAACTGCCATAGACATCACTTTTCTACAAAAACTTACTTTCCTTCTATTTTAGTAATACTAAGTGAATTGTGTTGCAAAGATAAATATTTAAATTCAAAAATTAAATGCTTTTCTTATTACTAAAGTGAAAGGAATGTGTTTTTATGTTTTAATAAGAATCTTTGATAAACTGCCATAGGCATCGCTTTTCTACAAAAACTTACTTTCCTTCTATTTTAGTAATACCATTGTATAAGTAAATACTTATACAAAGGTAATACTACGAAGCGGCATGCAAACTTAAAATTAGGCTTATCTGGTTTGTGCAGCACTAGCGGCAGGTTGCATTGATGGTCGCAGCAGATAAGGACCATGCAGGAGCCTGTTGTAGCCTTTACCAGAGTATCTATCGAATCAGCCACGGGGAAGAAATATTACACCAAGTGGTAGGCCCTCGAAACCAGAAAAAACTATCGGAAGCTAGTCAGTGACTAGGGCAAGTCTCCCTCTCAAACGGAATCCACGTTGGCAGGTATTTATATTGGTCAAATTGAAATCAAAGGATTATAAGAATTCTGGAGACAAAATGCTGGATACACAGTCACAAAAAAAGCCTAAAAAGATAAATGCGTCTAAGTAGGTGCTGTAGAAATATAGCGTTGAAGAAAATAAGGCAAAACCTTACCTTGGTTGTAGGGCGGCCTCGTGGAAAAAAATGTACGTGTTTTACGTCTTAAGTCTAATGGGCAGAAATCCAACCACCAGGTTGATACTGGAACTACCAGAATTTATAAATCTCATCAAAATGTGCCCAAAGAAGCAGCTAAATCCACACATAATTTGTGATAATTTTATCGTGCATAGAGCACACGCTGCAGAATACTTAAAACGACGTTCTCCTCGCCCAAGCGCTAACACGAATCGGCCACGGAAAGGTTTAGCAAAAAAGAGTCTCAAGAAAAGACCGATTGAAGGTAAACCGCGTTTAATTCGAAATCAATAAAACCTATTGTTTTAATATTTTTCGTATATTTACGCGAATAAGCCTTTAATTAATTAAAAATTTAACCTAATGTTAGCAACAGCCGTAGTTGAAATATTCCAATTCTTTTTTTTTAATTCATCAGCTAATGATAAATCTCTGAATTCAATTAATGAGAGAAGAAAAGAGAAAACCAAAAAATAAGCCCGTAACACATTTATTTTGATTTACTAAATGAAAATCATTTTGAATTAAGCAGAAATTAAAATATTCTGATAAATTCAACTAAAAATAATTTCAGCCTTGCCAAGTGTATTTTTTTAATCTTTTGAATATCTGTTGTTAATAATCTGTTTTATTCTTCTCAGATGCAATATTCGCTATCTCAACTTCAGTACACCTGTGTTATCTCAGAAATTTTTTATGTATATCAATAAAATTATTATTACTATTATTAAGTTTTAGTTGAGGAAAACTAACAAAACCTTTAAGATGAAATGATGAAAAACTGAACTTTTTATAATTAATCGACTGATTTAAAAATTCTCTTGCTGTTCAATATTGCCGTTATGATCGGTAGATATATGAGAAGTTATATGTAATCTATATACAATCCCATTTATCTTTTTGGTGCTACAAATTAAGTAATAATGAATATTAAAAAATCTTCCCAAACAAACAGTAAGGCTAATTATGAACATTCTAATCTAATGTTAGCATTAGAATTCAGATGAGGTATTTATTTTAAATACCTGAAGTCACTCGAGATGTTTCATCTATAAAGTCATATAAGTTTCACTCTTGAAACTTGTTCTTTATTATTATAAAAAAGCTTCGGTCTACTCTCACTTTCATATTTTGTATTATTAATATTATAAGTATAACAAATAATATTGTACTCTACGAGGGTGGTCTGAAAAGTTTCCGACCTCAACATGAAGATGGCAGCACTCGTAAATAAAAGCTAGTGAATTTCGTTGTTCATCTGTTGACAGTTACTCAGCAAAGTTTCAGCCATTTTGGGCGCGCAGTTGTTATGTAACAGTCGTTTGAGTGAGTTGATGTGAGTGTTTTATGGAAATGGACAAAATCGATTATCGAGCTGTCATTAAATATTTGTTTCTGAAAGGCAATACGCCTACGCAAATCAAAGATGAGTTGGATTCTGTGTATGGGGACTCTGCACCATCATTTACCACAGTGAAATTTTGGGCAGCTGAATTTAAACGTGGCCGTAAGAGCTTGGGAGACGATGAACGTTCGGGACGTCCAAAAACTGTAACTACCGACGAAAACATCGCCAAAGTTCACCAAATGGTGCTAGACGACTGCCGAATTAAAGTGAGAGAGATAGCAGAGGTTATGAACATGTCAAAAGAACGTGTTTGTCACATATTAAATCAACATTTAAACATGAGAAAGCTGTCCGCGCGTTGGGTGCCGCGTTTGCTCACGTTGGCGTTGGACCAAAAACGTGTTCGAATGAACATTTCAAACGCTCTGTTGGCGCAGTTTAAGCGTAATAAATCCGAGATTTGGCGCCGATTAATTACTGTAGATGAAACTTGGATACACCATTATACGCCCGAAACAAAAATACAGTCTAAACAGTGGACTGCAAAGGGGGAACCGGCTCCAAAAAAAATAAAAACTGTTTTTTCGGCTGGGAAAGTGATGGCGACTGTTTTTTGGGATAGTCATGGAGTTATTTTAATCGATTATCTTCAAAAAGGAAAAACCTTTACGGGAGCATACTACGCATCATTACTTGACAAGATGAAGGCAGAACTTGCGGAAAAACGACCACATTTGCAGAAAAAGAAAATCCTGTTTCACCAAGACAACACACCGTCTCACACCTCAGCGAAAATCCACGAATTACAGTTTGAACTGCTTGACCATCCGCCTTACTCACCAGATCTAGCCCCAAGCGACTTCTTTTTGTTCCCTCATCTAAAAATTGCGTTTGGAGGACAGAGATTTTCGTCAAATGAAGCGGCAATCACCTTCGTGAACAATTATTTTGCACAGAAAAACGCCGAGTAGGTACTATTTGGACGGGTTACAGAGATGGGAGCATTGCTGGGAGAAATGTGTAGAGTTACAAGGAGACTATGTTGAAAAATAAAAAAAAATTCAGAAAAAATGTCTTGTATCTTTGTTAGGTCGGAAACTTTTCAGACCACCTTCGTATATCCATAGAGATATTACTACTTCTTTTTAATTGCCACATTCGAATTTTGTAACAGTCTGTCTTGCAAATATGTATATTACAAAAATATAAGAATTTAAAAATTATGGTTAGTTATGTTGGTTTAAAATCATTCTGCATATTTTTTTCCTTTTTTATTAAGTTCGTGAATTTATGTGATTTATATTAGATTTTACAAAAAATTTCAATGATTCAGTTGCTTATAATTATTATTTATTTTTAATAAATAAGTAAATAAGTAAAGTATATAGTAATTTTTTCCATACCTGCCAACAAAGAAGCGAGACATTGATATCAGTCGATGTTTACTGTTATGAAACTTTGTGAACTTTAAGTAAAATCATACTCCCTTCGCAAAAGTATTTCACTTATGGCTTAGCTTTCGTCGTATTGTGGGATAACAGTATTTTTGACACATTGAGAAAAATAAATTGGATGAAAAATAATATTGGGTTTTTAATTATTTAATTATTTCTCAAATGAAACAAAATGTAGGTACCTTAACGAACATTTAATATTCCTTTTATTGCAATATACAGAACAGTGCATTAAAATCCAGTTTAAATTTCAAAAATTACAAACATGAATAAACCCAGTAGAAGACTCAATACTATTGCAAAATATTAAGGAAGTATAATATAATTTTTATTTAATTATTATCCACCTTTTTTACAATAGTATTGCCTTATATCCTCACATTTAAATTTTGGCCTCTTATTTTTAGGTAAGTTTAAAGTGTATATACTGGGTGATCGTAAAATTGTTTATATAACCACAAGCTTTCACAAGTTAATCAATGATGACCCTGTATATATTTTTCATAATAATACCATTGAAACAGGGACTTGATGACTTAAAAATATTTTAATTACTATTGTGTCGATGTCAAGAAAAGCGAATGTGAATGAAACAAAATCATTAAAGAACTTGAAGAGGGTTGGTTGGAAGAAATGCATAAAACTGAATATTTACTTGACAGAGCTTTTCTCAATTATCAAATTATTTTTAAATTAAGGGTATTTTTTATAAAATCTAATCATATTGCTATGAGCCGTTTTCCATTATTTTTTATTTGTAATGCAATATGCAGGTGTTATGCGCAAGTATTCAGTTTTATACATTTTAACTATGTTTCAAACTCTACCTTGAGGTTTATACTTATATAATAACAGACTAAGGCAATTCACAAGAATCGTTACATAAACTAAATGAACTACGATAATAGTACAAAAATATATACTTATAAATAATTACGAAAATTTTTAGTTTTCAGCTAAACTATATCCAGAAAAACATATTGAAATAAGTTTGGTTTTCTACGTACAACTGAATTTTATGTAGCATTAAAAAATGCTTCAAAAATTTTAAATTATGCAAATGCGCGTTACTCGCATAATGTTATTTCAATAGATTTTTCTGTGATGTTAAATAATCACTTTTCTGAAGGTAAGGAGAGAATATTTTTAGTGAAATATTTCTTCACAAAGTTCACATACAATAATGCACGTTAAAGGACACAAATATGTAAAGTGGACGAATTATTATAGATACCGTAATGTTTTGCTTAGGCGATATTTAAAAAACGACTAATTTCACAACAATTGCAATTTCGTTAAATAATTGTGATAGTCTTGATAGTATTTTAATGACTAATATACTCATTGTTATTGGAGATATTAAGGGTGTCTCAAAAGTAACGCAGGACTTGAATTGTGTGCCATTTTCATTACGAAGAGGTGGAAGTATTGTGCAAGGTCGCATGTTGTAGTAAACACTTTGCGGTTAGATAAAATGGAGCGCTATACGTTGGATGAGCGAGTTAAGATTGTGAAAATTTATTACAAGAACTAAGAGTGTGTAGCTGAGACTATGCGCAAATTACGTGGAATTTTCGGTAGAAGGAACGGCTCGAATGAAACAACTGTAAAAAGATCAGTTGTCAAAGAACAAACAGGTTCGGTTGCAGACAATAAAATAACAGTCTGGTCTCGTACTGGCCGCTCAGCCAAAAATACTGTTACGGTGAGTGACAATGTAGCGAAAATACCCGTAACCTCAGTATACCTACAATGTAGCGGATTTTAACAAAATGATGAAAATGCAGATATTCATTCGGGGCGTTCCTTCTACGGAAAATTTCAAATTTGGGCACAGGCTCAGCTACATACTCTCCGTACTTGTAAAAAATTTTCAGGATCTTCACTAGTTCATCCGTCGTATAGCGCTCCATTTTATCTAACCGCAATGTGTTTACAACTTATGACTCTGCACAATGCTGCCAACTCTTCAGAATGAAAATTGCATAATTCAGTTCTTGCGTTACTTTTAGGACATTCTTTAGTTCTTTTAGATAGTTTATTTCTTAGGAGCAGCACTGAAGTATTTATACATTTCTTTAGGCCTTACAAAACATATTACATTAACATACCAACATATTTCCTGACAGACAAAATTGACGAAAAATGTATACTGTTTTTAATTTGCGTGACAACCTGTTTTTGTACCTTTTTAAAATAAAAGCACCTCTCAGAGATATTAAACATTCTTTTAAATATTTGTTCACTTTCCTGATTCCTTTATTAATATTCTATTTATGGGCAACAACGATATATTGTTAGTACAAATATATTCCTTAATTACAGTAAGTAACATGCAACGAGCATATAGTTAGGGTTAATAAATTTATTTTACAAAGTTATGAAAACATCCGTAAGGGGTGCTAAACGTGTGCGTGCGTATTGAGATGTATTGAAGCGATTATTACTAGGGTTGTTAACCTAAAGTCTTAGATTTTGGTGTTCTAAATGTCATTAGACTACGTCTTAAGACTTCGATATTGTGGTACCAAATTATCATTGCTATGATTCAAAAATTAGTTTACCCATTTGCATAGATAGATTTTTCGTTTGAGAGATATAGATGGGTCGTGCTAAGATAGAGACAATGAGAAGTTGTAATACACATAGGCTGCTCAACCCAAAAGATATTGGTTACATTGCTTATCACATATGTAGTCGCAGAATTTAAGGAGGGAAAAAATAAAAAAATTGAATTGATTATTGAGTATTACTTTCATTCACATAACTCACTGTCCTTATCTTGGCATTTAGAAATATTCCAGCCCATACATTTTTATCCTAGACTATACATATTTATCTAATAGTAGGAACAGCTACTTACAGATACAGGGTATGATATACGCTATAGTATATAAGAGTATATTTAGTAGGGACTATTCATTGTAAGGTAACCTGCTTTCATTAAAGAGTTGGAAAGAAAGATAAGACTATGCTAAATTTTTTACATCGTCAGTGGTGATGAAACTGACTACGTTGTTTTTTCCACTAAGGCTGTGCATTGAAACTGTTATTTAAACCTTGATTAATGGTTTCACTTGAATTGAATTATTGATCAAGTTAAACAAAAAAAATAAGAAAACTTCTGACGATTAAAGTGTTTCAGAAGTCAGAAATCAAAAGTCCCTAAAAAGCATTTAACATAGCAACATCTGTTAGCAACAAACATCTGCTAACTAAGCGAAAATGTACCGAGTGTTTCAGAGTTGAAGTGACAAAAGCCTAGGGGAGATTCCGATCAGCAAAATATGTAAAAAAGTTTATATGAGCATGGGCCCGCAAGTGCTTCGTTTCCGAGATACAGGGTGTTAATTTTTTAAATTGAGTTTAAAAAAACACTAGCCGATTTCAATGAAATTTTGACGGTTTATTAAAATAATTATCATACATCAACTGGACCAATTAGACTTGATCCAGTATTTTCAGGGGCGTACCCAGCGAGCACGTCGTTTTTTTATGTAATATTCAGATAATTCCACTAAAAATTTAGTGAATATTACATAAAACCGAAAAACTATCGGGTAATATTCTCTTTTACAAAAAAATGCTTTGCTCGCTGGGTACGTCCCTAAAAATTCTGAATCAAATCTAATTGGTCCAGTTGATGTATGATAGGTAATTGTTTTAATACACTGTAAAAAATTCATTCAAATCGGCTAGTTTCTTTTAAAAACTCAATTAAAAAAAATAACACCATGTATCTCGAAAACGAAGCACTTGCGGACCCATGTTCATATGAACTTTTTTACATATTTTGCTGAGCGGAATCTTCTCTGCAAAATTATGTAAAGAAATTGTGATAAGTTAATAGTAAATGACATGGAAGTAAATATAAATAATCAACTTTCTAGCATTGAAATCACGTTGAAGTAAGTTTGGACGTAGTTTCGTCAATTTCATAACACTGAATACAAAAGAAGGTGCAAAGAGTGTTTGTATTGCAGGAATATTAGTGTCCAGTGAAAAGCTTACAATTTGTTCATACTGCTAATTTATTAATATCGTTAAAGCGAGTAATTATATAGATTAGAAGATAGCTATATTTTCTAAGCACATGCATTTTTGATAATTTAAGATGACTGCTAATTCTCTTAACATGTTCTAAGGAATTTCTAATTTTGACTTGTGATTGGTATTGTTCAAGAGAATTTTAAAAGTACAATCGTACCATTAAGAAGAAGAATATTCAAATAGTATTTAGAAATACGTGTGTACCAAATACAGCAAGAACATAGAAATAGGCACTGGTATACAGAGTGTTATAAAAAGTAGGTCAGGCCGTTAAACACAGAATCTTTAGATGAAAATAATGGAACTTTCCTTATACTTGTTTTTATTTACTACTACACTAATAAGTGATATTTTTAAGACATTCAATCGAAATATTGCACAGATTTATAGTATATTTCGGTAAATTTTTTGTACAATTTTAAGAAAAAAAATCGAAGCACAAACGGAGAAAAATGGAATGTAATCCCTATTATATCCTTCTTGACGAAAATTCATTATAATAGTGAATAGTAGGAATAAACGGGAAAAATATAGTTCTTTTTAGTTCAGTATAAATGTTTTTTAATTTTCTTTTCAACTAGTTTCGGCTATTATGCCATCTTCAGGAAAGATGAAAAATAACAAACATTAGAAAAGAAATTGTTTCCTTAATAAATAACATTACAATTTGTTCAAATATAAAATCAGTAAATTATAAAAAAGTAGTTTATTATTTTCATCGACTCATTTGTGGATTTTTGATTTCTCATTTCTCTTAAAAGGTGGACTTACTAAAAATATTCTTAAGCTGTATCGATTCTGATATGTCCAGTTTTGGTTGTCAATTTATCTCTTTAATTAAAATTTTTAAACATTATGAGAAAGGAATTGAAGACTAAAAATATTAATTTTGCAGCATATTTCGGTCTTTTTTTTCATTAATAGAAAACAAATGCACACTCCTGCTTTAAAGTTCCAATGCTGGAAGGCCACTAACTTAAAACTCAATTTTAAATCAATCTAATTTTTTAAATTTAGACTAATTAGATTAAGTAAATTAAGTAAAAGTTTAACGAAAACTCTTCAAAACATATTTCAAAGTACGGATTTTTTTTAAGGGCAACAAATATAAATACTCACATCGCATATCCAATTATTTAAAAAGCAAGTTTTAAATTAAAATTTTAAAAGAGTAAAAAAATTTAAGGCAATGACGAACAAATTATTTAAACTATATGCATGCGCTCGAAGAAATTGCTGGGACGAATAGTTGCTTTGATCCCTTTTCCTTCGTTTGTGCTTCGATACAAATCTGTACAAAATTTCAATTGAATATATTAAAATACAAAGGTATTACCAATGAAAATTTCTTTTCAAATTTTGATTTTTACGCTTTGTATTTGGAAGAGGCGCCAAAAAAATGGTATGTGGCTAGACCAATTATTTTCATTTAATAACGTGGTTAATGGCTAGACCTACATATTTGTAACACACTGTATTTTAGGAAGATGATGTATAACAAACTCGTTTATGTTGAGATTAAATTAAATTAATTGGTTTTGAGGAACATACTTATTAGATTTTGATAAAAAATATTTCAGGATTGTTTGAATCACAGCGATGAAAAAAATCTAAATGACTAGTATTTTATTTTTGCAATTCTTTCAATGAAAAAATTATTTAAGCTCATAATTATTTCAGTTATGATACTGATTAAATTTTTAAATTCCTGTTTGTGATTGAATTTGAACCCAGAGCTCATATGACAATTTTTATTCAAATGTAACGCCGTTTGCAATGGTAAAGGGACAACAATATATATCGTTAAAATGGACAACTATAAAATTATTCGTCATCATTGGTGTCACATGTAGATTCTAAACATTAAATCTAGTCTAACACATCTCTTGAAAATTTCACTATGTTATTTGATAGATTGGCAACTTCAAACTTATCTTAAAGTACAATTAGATAAAGGTAAATTTATGCTGATGATGAGTCTTCTTCTTGATTATGTTTGGCGATGGCTAGGAGAATCATTGTTAGTTCCTTTTTGTTAATTTTGCCATCTTGGTTGTAGTCTACTCCTCTTAGGATGGTTTCTTCGAAGTCTAGGAGGTCTTGGGCATCGTAATCCTGAAAGATAATTCAGAAAATTGCAGAAAAAGAAAGTAAATATACATTTTATTTATTTAAATTACTGAAAAATTTATGTTCTAACAAATACTGTGTACATTTGTCGAAACTTACTTTTTTGACTAATTCTAAGAGATCTTTGAGGAATCCTCTTAATTCTTCATTTTCTATCGTTCCATTGTTGTCCTACAAAACAAAATTTTCATGAATGTCATTAATACAGTAACTATTAAATAATGCTTATCGTGCTAACTTATGGAAACGCTGATAAGTAAGAGCTGTTAGTTAAGATACATACAAACATAATCGAGATTTCAGATTCATATACCTATAGATAGAGGCTAGAGGGCAACTTTGCCGGTACATCATTGTACCACAATGGACGAACAGCTGCTAAAGCCCTTGTTTAAATCCCATAGACGTTATAATACTCGTATCTCTAACCTCTCCTATCCTTCTGATTGTGTGTCAGAAACCTGAACGTTCCACTATGCTTGTACATAGATAATAGAGCAAAGTTATCGGTCGTCAGTCAGCGGTTCCAAAACTTTTTAGATTGTATTAATGTGGTTCAGTTGAGCCGTTGGATCTTTACATTCGCATCATCAACAAACACCAATATAACATAAAATGTTCAATTATTGATCAACGTACATTAATTAATGATAGAAAAATACAAGCAATCGCCTTCGTGTGTTGTGCGATGGATACCAGTTTCGACAAAGCTTATTAATTGTCCCTGGTGAATGAGAAAGAGACAGACATATAGTCGTTTGTTGTGGGCTTAAAATATACATACATTTGACTAGCATCGTTTCCAATGTTCTTTGTTATCACAGATGGATTTTCTGTGAGTTCTATTGTTGTTTCAGTAAATCGAGGTTAAGTTTGTTTATTTTTGGTGGATTTTAAACTGTTGTTATGATGCAAAAAATCACAAAACATGTTTTCATTATACAAATGGATACAACTATTAATTTGAACTCGTTTGAAATCTTAATTAATACGATTATGCTTGATGACATAAATATCTAACAGCTCAACTGTAAGTCAGTTACTAAAAAAATATTATTTGCGTGTAACTGCGCAAACTAGCAAAGATATTGTTTTGAAAGTTATTTGAATGTATATAAAATAATACATTTTTATCTGTAAAACCATAAAACGTTCTTAATGTAAAATTTAAAAAGAATAAATAAAAATACCAGAACATATTAAACCATTAACTGACAAAACAACGTTATGCAAAGACATAATACATAGGTTAAAAGGCTAATATGGAATACCATTACATTTTAGAAAAAAATATAGCGGGTAGAGATGTTTTTAGTCAGTTTAGTTTAAAAACAGAACTTTTTGTAGGACTAAGACATTCTATTTATTTGTTCAAACACATTTATTAAAATCAACATTCAAGAACCAGAAATTAGATATCATGGCAAATATTTCGCGATGTTTACTTCCAGGGGATTTTAACAATAAATAATAGTTTGCTTTACTAGTGCACCACTATGTTTAAAGTATTTTAGAAGATAGTGATACTAATTCTTTTTCAAAGGTGGTATTCTACAAAACCATACTCCATAACATTTTTCGCTACTTCACTTGTTGGGTTGGTCGAATAAGATGACTAGTACTCACAATCATGTAGGTTACTTACCCTATCGTATAATGCAAATACTCTCTCTATATCATCCTTCGTCAGTTTTGTAGCACCCTAAACAAAAGAAGGAGATTATCATTAGTGAGTTTTTAAGTATAATCTAACACTGGTTCAATGTATGTTTCATGTGATGTTTTCAAGGAGAAGAAATATGACTATGAAGAAGGTAAAATTTGCTGAAGGAGACATGCTGTGCAGGGCTAACACTATTTGGTCGCAGGTGGCTAAAAATCTGTTTTTATTTTTAGATGATGATCTTCACGATGTCAAAACTTGGAAAGAAAACTTATATATACTCAACAGTATTTTTTATCAATTATCAATTATAGGTATAAGAAATGTCTCCACATCGTGATTAATCTTTGTATGAATGAAAAATAGATGTATTTGAATGAATTTTTAAGTATTATCTGAAAATGAAAAATATATTTTAGGAAAAGTTTGTTACTAATAACTTTTAACATAAAATCGATATTATGGCTACTTAAGTAGATTAATGTAATATTTTTCTAACAGATTTTTAGCGATTTTCTATAAGCTTCTAAAAATAATGTGTGTCGTTCTCATTGAGACACCATGGGTGTACAGGTCGGATAAACAAGTGACTATCTCTAAAAACAGCTACCTAATCAGTCTATAGGATACTGGAAATGTATTATATTGTAGGAAATTTGATATAAATTTGTGTTGTAGTGTTCATATAAGATCGAGTCAAAAAAATCAATTGTTTGTTTTGTTTCGATTTAATTTTAATTGTGGGAAATCCGTCGGATAATTCCTTCCAAATTTTTAGCCAGATTTGAAATATATATTCAAAATAATCGCTTGTGAACCTGACTGTACCTTGGCATACGTGTACACTCGGTGGAATCAAGCCAGAAATAAAAAAAATTAAATTTAGGAAGTTACACTTGGGACAACTGAGACATTCGATTATAATTTGCACAATTTATTAAAATCGCATCGTATTTCCTAGCTAGATTTTCTTCTCGTATTGTGTGCACGTACCCTTAAGGTTAAGTAATATTTTGGTCATACTTACTTCAATCCCCTCCTGTACAGCCACAAAGACAGACAAGTAAAGCCGTGCAGTAACATTTACTTGATTTAAATAATTAATTTATCTTTGATTTTATTATAGCACTAGCTGTTGTAATAGTTTTAAATTTGGAATTATTTAACTAATTGATTCAACTAATGTGCATAAGTACAAGGTGCAAAAGAGAAAAATAGCTGTAAAATATTTAAAAATAGGAATACGAAAGAGATACTACTTGTTTCTGCTATATAGTAAGTAAAAGTGTTTAGTTATTGTTTTGATATAAAGTGTCGATCTAAAACCTATGCTAGAGTTATCTTTGCACAGTGTCGGTTTACATATATCTGTGTCGACACCATGTAAGAAAATTTGATCTGTACCTCACTCACCTTGAAGACCTGCCTACAGAGGAAGTTTTCTTTCACTGGTAGCAACCTGAAAATTTTCAGAATTGAGAGAAGGGATGAAATCGGGGTTAGAAGTAGCGCTCTTTTTTGCATGGATTGTATTTTAAACCAAATTGTGATACTTTGAAACAAAATAAATGGTTTTCTCAAGATAACTAAATTCGATTTTTTTTAATAGCAAGGTTCTTAGTTTATCATTTAATTTAAATATCCATGGTGGTTTTCCCTGACTGGTTGAGTTGGTTGTGATATGATATACATTATTATTATTATTATTTATTCTAATATAAACTCATATTACAACAAATATGCAGTACCTATACCTTTTGCTCTCCTGGTTAATTTGTCGCAGTTGGTACAATATTTTTACTTTTCAGCAGGTATTATGTTGAGATTAAATTAAATGACATCCTTTTTAGTTATAGTTGTTCCTGTCTTACACATAAGAAATGTAAAAAGTGAATTTGGTTAGACTCTAGTACATCTACTGATAATTTTCCAAGCTTTACTCCCAAGCACTAGTAAAAGTTAAGTATATAATGAATTTGAGTATTTACTTTTACTTAAGGACGGGATTTTGTACAAAAAATATCGCCCAGCGTGAGTCACGAAACGGTACCCTGGCAAGTGCTGCTCTAGCTCTAGCGGCCAACGCTTCAAGGTGTGTTGTTTAATAACACGCTGGGCGATATTTTAACAGGCCTCGCGCCCGATTGTTCAGGAACGGCTCCAATTTGTGTACATACAGTCTTATAAGGAAAGAGAGTAAAGATTTTATTAGTCATTAATAGATTATCGAGGACAATAATAATTTTTTTATTAGGTAGGCAATAATTTTTAGTTAATAAGCTTAAACAATCTTAGAATTACCATTCCTTTATTATAAAAGCAGATATAATTTTTAAAATTCCATGTAGTTTCTTCTTCAAAAGCTTAAAAAACGTATAACAGGAACAGTCAACAGTCTAATGTTTATATTTTCACGTTAACGATCCGATACGTAAATTAACTGCTATTTTCAGNCCCAGTAGATATGCTGAGTCAACTCTGGCATGAAAAAGTTTAAATAGGAAAGATAAACTATTGAGTATTCTTCTATTCTGCAAAGACTGCATTTCGAATCGATCTAACAGCAGCTTATGTTCATATCCTCTATTTGGATAATAACCATCAATTCGAAAGCTTAAAAATTTAAGAAAACGACGTTGAACTTTTTCAAGCTTGTTAGTATGTATCTGGTAGTAAGGGTACCATATAAGGCTGCAGTATTCTAATTTAGAACGAACTAATGAGTAAAACAGGCACTTCAATGCAGTAACGTCATTAAAAGAACTTGAATTTCTGACTATAAAACTCAAAGCTCTATTAGCTGCATTTATAATTGTATTGATATGATCAGTGAAGGACAGTCTATTATCATATATTACACCTAAATCCTTAACATTATCGCAACGTGCTAGTAACGCATTTTCAAGGGTGTAGCCAAATACTAATGGTTCTTTTTTGGATGTAAACGAGCAGATCTTACACTTATCTATGTTAATAGGTAATTGATTATTCTCACACCATCTACTTACAAGATCTACCTGCTCTTGCAGTATTAAACAATCTTCCAAATTAGATACACTGAGAAACAACTTCAAATCGTCGGCAAAAAATAGATGATTCGATTTTAAAGACAGAGATAAATCATTAATAAATAAAATAAAAAGAAGTGGTCCTAAATTTGACCCTTGGGGTACTCCAGATGTCGCTATAAAATTTTCAGATTTAAATCCGTTGTATGAAACATATAGTTCACGTTGAGAAAGATAGGATTTAATGAGAAGAATCAGATTATCGTTTAAACCAAATAAACTTAACTTATTAAGAAGTATGCCATAATTAACTTTGTCAAAGGCCTTCGAGAAGTCTGTATACACCACATCAACTTGTCCCTTGTTATCCATATGATATGCTGTATACTGAGTAAATTGAGCTAAATTGGTTACCGTAGATCGTCTCGGAACAAATCCATGTTGGTTTGGTGAAATATAACCCTTGACAATACTAAAGATTAGAGTATATAGAGACATCTCGAAAACCTTTGCGAAGTTGGACAAAATTGCAATAGGACGATAATTCATCAAATTCCCAGGATCACCGCTTTTAAGTATAGGACATATTCAGTATTTACGTTTACTTAATAGTTATAAGTTACTATTTATGCATTCGCATAACCCATTACTATACTATGGTGCTATGGCAATCTAGTTTTGAAAACCAATTATGTTGAATGTTTCTGTCTTTTAGTATTAACAATAACTTTTACTAAAAGTCAGTCGAAACCTATACCGAATAAGCTGCAAACTAATTGCAAAAGACATTATGCTGAACGTAGCGCATTCTGCAGAGCATCAAATCTCCAGTCGAGATTAACTGCAAAACTGCTTATTTACATAGTAATGGCGTAAAAGCTCTATAACCGCTTCATTCCCCAGGAAGTATTAACTGTCCATGCTGAACATAATCTCTGCCATTTACAGCTTTGTTTGATTACAGACATGTGCCTCAATTAACATTGTCAGGATTCCAACTCATGAATTTAAAGCGAAAATTATACAAGCAGAGATAATAATCATATAATTTTTAGGTCTAGGCATATGACTAAATAAATAAGACCCGTGAAAAGGATAGGAAGAGCAGAATCATGAAAGTACGAGCGCCACCTCACAATCGGAAAACACTGCCATCGTTAGCACTATTTATGTATCGAAAACTGTAATAATAACTTGAACAGAAAAGTAATATTGATATTAGAACCTATAGAATTCGCTGGAAAAATTAAAAATTTGATGATATTACATGTATTCTTTCGTGCGGAAGCTGAACAAACTGATTGCAATCGGTAACTAGCCAATCATAATACAGCATTTTTAAAATTCTTAATCATGATTGGTTCTTTACTGATTTTAATCACTGAATACGAAAGAATACGTGTATTGAAGATTAGGTCACAAAGGGGATGTGTTCTGTGGATTAGGTTTGAGGTTATTTCTTCTCTATGTTGTATTATAACTAACTAACTCGTAAGTTACCGCGCTAGTGCTTTTGATAATAATTGTTTTCTGTTTTAGACTAACATTTAATGTAACGCAAGAAGATAATTATAATTGTTGAATCGTTCATCTGAATTGTCTTACTGCTTTTGCTTGTTTTACTTTTTAATAGAAAATCACATCACTGTTGTGCACCAAACTGCAAGAACACATATTATTTATATACCACAGATACTTCTTACAGAAATAAAAGCTTTTTCAGAGTTACTGCAGACAGGGAAATGGTTTGGATAGAATCAGTTCGCAAATTATGTAAACCAGATTTTAACTTCATCAACGAAAAATGTTATTTTTGCGAAGATCACTTTGAATTAAAATGTTTTAGAAATAGTAGGAAGAATAGCCTCAGCTCAACAAAAATGCAGTGCCAACAATATTTTGTGAATTAAATAATATATCATCACATTTAGATTATCTTAATAGTAACATTTACTTGAAAACTACTCTAGAGTCAGTTAAACAGTTTGTTAGTGAAACATTAGAAAATGCCGAAATTAATAAATGCCAAACATCAATGTTAGATGATTTTTCAGACCATTTACCACCATTTAAAAAACCAAAATACACTTATTCCAAATTGCCATCTCTAAATACCACTGCAAGTACTAGGACTATTATTGTTGACGACTCCATGCCTTATAAAGTAGATTCAAATACTGGTTGTGTAAGTACTTCACATAATACTTCATTTTGTCAAAACTTCACTTGTAAGTCGAATAGTAGACAACAAAAAACGCTTTTAAAATCTCTCAATGTAAAAAGAGTGTCTCATCTTTCAGATAAAAATAAAAAGTTTTATTATTTAGACCGTAAACAAAAAAATCAGATTTTAAAATGAAAAACAAAATTATTAAAGGGTAGAAATAATTTGTCCAGTGTTTGTAATATCACTTATTCAAGGTTATTCACAGATTTATCTCAACGTCTCTATCCTATTGGAGTAAAATTTATTGAATCACAAATTACTAACTGCAAAAAGAAACGTCCTATACATAACTCAGAAAATAAAGCACTTGCTTTAGCTATTTATAAACGAGGTCCTAGGTGCTATCGATGTTTACAAAAATTTTTTGTACTACCTTCTAAATCTTCCATAAGAAAATATTTAGGCCAAATACCTTTAGAAGTAGGAATCAATAAAAAACTTTTATGTAAATTATTATCAGAACGTGCAAAGAAAATGAATTCAAGAGATCGGGTTTGTTGTTTAGTATTCGATGAAATAGCATTGTCTGCTAATTTAAGTTATGATATTTCTAAAGACCAAGTAATCGGATATGTAGATCTTGGATCCCTGGGTAGACAAAATGTGGTAGCAAATCACGCTTTAGTGTTTTTGGTGCAAGGTATTAGTAAGCACTGGAAGCAACCTATTGCATATTATTTTACTAAGGATGTGGTAAAAACACGTGATTTAAAAGTTTTATTGGTTGAAATAATTTCAGCTTTACAATCTTGTGGATTGACAGTAATTTGTACAGTTTGCGATCAGGGCTCCACTAATAGATCAGCCATCAGACAAAGTCACCAAATAAATCTACTTTCAATGTTAATGGTCAAGAAATTATTCCTATTTTTGATGTTCCTCATTTACTGAAGAATACAAGAAATGCTTTATATAAATATAACATACAATATTCACAGAATAAAACAGTTAAATTTAATCATATAGTTCAATGTTACAAAATAAACAAATCGAAACGCTTCCAGGGTTTACGAAAGTTACATGACCATCATTTTAATCTCAGTCGTAGTAACATTAAAATGAAAGTTAAAATTGCATCACAAACAAGTGCAACAGTAGCTCATGAGATTGAGTCAATGGTCAGTAATCCCAGTACCGGTATATCTGCTGAGGCTATTCATACAGCAGAATTTGTTAACGATATTAACGATCTTTTCGACAGTTTAAATTCACTGATAATTCAATTGAATAAAAATAGTTCTTTAAAATCTTGCATTACTAAAAACTCACCACATATGAAATTTTGGACTAATATGTTAAAAAATTTAATTCTTGGCAGTTTCAATCAGTTGATAATAATAAAATTAAAAACATTCTTCCTGTTAAATCTGGTTGGATTATAACAGAATAAATTTAAGTACATGCATTTAAAAAACAACTGCTTATGCATTTTTTAGTCATTGCTTAAAAAATGAAACCAATAATAGCCTCTTAATGGATATACCTACTAAAAAAGTCAATCTTTTATACCATTATTGTGTATAACTTACATGAAATGAAATTCATAAATCATTGACTACATAATTTTGTAAAAAAAAATCTGGTCAATTAGAACTGATATTTTTTTACAAAACTATGTAGTCAATGATTATGAATTTTATTCCATATATAAGTTGCACTCTGAATATTATGGTATATTTAAATTTGCCGCCAAGTGTACCGTAATAAAGCGACATCTATTGCATAGTTTTTGAACTACATTCTCAAATCAAATACGGCTAGCACGGTGATTGCAGTTTCTGTTTTGTTTTGCAGCTGCTATTTGTTCACAGGCCAGGTATAAGATGGCGCCAGTTGCGTCTGGAGCAAGTGATGCTTCCAATGAAAGACTAGGAAATAAACCCTCTTATTTAGTTACTCATATGGGTCAGCTTTCTACAAAGTAAGTATACGGAGTGTAACATATCGGCTTATGTTATAAAATTCACCGATGTCTCGAAGTAAGCTATCGAAACGCTCGAAATCCATATTTCTCATACGAATGTATCTAAAGCAGACTACAACAACATTCCTAAGCAGCTCTGCTAGCCGTAAAAGAATGTTGGACGAACTTTCCAAAATTCATTTCGAAATTCTGCTCGACACTTCCCAGACACTATGAACGATCTTCTACCATGCCAAAGCCTTTCAACACAATGCCTGGCGACACCCAGATGACCGCCGCATCATCCAAATCTAGACTAGACGAGAATCGCAAATTTCTACCGTCAAGCCACCAGGACGACATCGAGCAGCCGTAGCCACCCCCGCGTCATTGGACGATGACCACGTCATCGGACAATGGCCACCTCCTATGCCAAAGCTTCCCTCTGATCTACAGAGAGATCCAGAATGATTGAAGTGTTTGGAGATCGCAGCCTGTGCCTGTCTCTGTCAATATTATAGATTTTTATATGCTAAAAATGTTGTTAGAAACAGGCTGCGTTCTCCAAACACTTCAATCATTTTGGATCTCTCGGTGTCAAGCAGCACACAAATAAACGATATATATTTACTTACTCTCGAGTTACTATTTCTCAGCAAAAATACCCAAACCTCGACCTCTAACGCTCTCAGCTCCACGCTGAACCAAGCTTCAGTACCGGCACTCAAAGGAGTCCGTACACTGTGAATAAATCATAGTAAACCAAAGACAGTGATTTTCAGACACTAGGGTATCAGACCTGAACCAAGTGCATACAGCGTGAGACAAAAACTCGACTAAACCCACGTTTCCAAGTGTCCTAAATTGGAAACCAAACTTAGTGAAATGATCCCACGGTCGTATAGATCGCAAACACATTCCAACAAATAGATCGTGGAATTTCCACCTGAGCTTGAACTCAGAACGATGGCGGAGGATCGGAGATCTCACTTTCCCTCGATGATGGCTGCAGTGCCGTACATCAAGAGGGAAAGGAATGAGATGCCAGGGAACTCTCCAGCTCCCGAACAGACGTCCAATGCACTGGCACCGGAAGTGAAGAGAGACCTCGGACACTACGATCCCTTCCGACCCATCATACGGGTCTACAACCCGTTGATGATGCTCAGAAGGGAGTGTAGTAGGTCTCAACAGCCGGGACTGACCCAGGACGAGACGCATCCGCGTTGTGGGACCAATAGCATTCTGCGATATGATCAACTAAATGTTGGCAATTGTGTCTTTATACACGTATAGACTCAACAGTATTGCGCGTGTAAATCAAAACCAGTTGCGTGTTTAAACCAAAAACACCCAGAAACACATATTTTTATCAGCTCTCAGTGTTTTGAATATTTGAAATGCACCTTAATGCTGAAATATACAGTGATAACCAAAGATTATAGTAGTTTAATACTCTTTCAATAAATAATTTGCATTTGTTGAATTTTTCTAAATATTTTCCCAATGATCTCGAATTTTAAACTTTAATAGGATAGCTTAGACAAATATTGGATGTAATCAGTTGTTCAAGAGATGGGTTTTGGAGAGTTTTAGACATCTAATAAACGTGATTTAGCTTAATGTGTGTTTCTAGTGCCCGTAATTATAGTCGATACTTTATTCGAATTCAGACTGGAGCATGATTTAAGCACACGGTTTGTTACATATTATTATAGTCTGTACTTCGTTGGTGAGCACGTATCCATGCGATCTTGGCAAAGCCTCATACTCAAGTCCGACAGAGACTGACTTTGAGGCGTGCTCGGTTAAGTTTGACATAACAAATTTGGTGTTATTTTTTGAAATTACAAACACAGTTTAAGTGTAATTTATGGATCGTGAAGACAATTTGGATTTTTTGGAGTTTATTGATTTTGTGGTGGACGAAAGTTTTGCCAATGTGGAAAAGGTAAGTTCCTAATTTAAATTTTAACTTTTACTAAGACAAATTGTTTTTGTTTTTTTAAAAAATCTTCAATTGTAGAAGAGCTAACTCCTCTTCTGCTTTTTGTTTTATTATTATGCTACATACCATTGTTCTTTCCCTTTTATTAATTTAATTTCATGTAATTTTGCCTGTTGTGCAATGGCTTCCCTCAGTTTTCTTAAACGGAGATTACATTACAATAATAATTTTAAGTAAAAAAAGGTAATGCGCATTTAAATTAATTTCAATCTTGGAGTAAAAATTGATTTGCTGATACCGCTAGTGCTGCTAGCAAAATCTTGCTTCGAAGAACCTTTGGTGGTTCATAAATGACGGAATACATGTTGCCAAAACCATTATGAAACAATGCTTTATGTAACTAATGCGAATAGAAATACACTTTTTTCCCCAAATTAAAGTTTTCGGGCAATTTTTGGAAATATAAGTATGTTCAAGTTAAAACGATATCCTGATATTTTCCACTCTTTTTTGTTTTAGTTGCAGATAAATGTTGACTTGTAAATTTTAAATATAGAACCCAATGGAGCACTTTTTAATAACAGTAGCAATTTTCGACTTACAGATCATATCCTACTTAAAAAGAGGGTGTTCTGAATTTTCCAAAACAATTTAGTTTAAATTAAATAATTTAAAAAATATATATGTATGAGTACTATATGTTAATTGATTTATTGAGTGAAATATATTGAAACTACATAATTAACAAAATTTTTACTTTACTTTATCACATTTATTTAAACAACATTTTCAAAATGTTGCTCATCATACACAAGACAAAATCAAAATTTTCAAAGAATTAAATTAAAAACAATATAACATGTTTTAGTAATATTTATACGTTATGTTTTATGCTGTTTCACTTCCATATAAATAAATATGCGTTATTTGTGGTTGAAGATATGTTCTATAAGAAAGAAAAACATCTAATTTTCGAAGAAATTTATATCATTTCACCGACTGTCTGAATTTATTCTTCTCCATATAACAAAAGACAAAAAATTGTTTAGAAGTACATTTTTTAGACATGGTCAGCATTTTAACCCTTTTTTTAAATTAAAACATATGACAAAAATATTTTCAAACACTACATGTTTTTGGAAAGCAAAGAACACCTTCCATTTTAATTAGAAGAATTAAAAAATAAAACATGCCACTGAATTCTACGCTAACAAATTTTTAAAACTTGTTTTGCATTTACCAATGTTTTACCCAATACATTGATCAATAGATTGACAATTTTATATTCATGTGTATAATAGCAAAATTGTTTGAAATTTCCTTGCATCTACAATTAACAAGAAATTGAAGTGACTTAATTTACTTAATTTTTATTCAGTAGTACCAGTGTTGATTCCAATAAAAAATGTTTGTTTTTGTCAGTTTTTATACTCCTTTCTAGTAACATCGCAGATTTATATTTAAATTTAATTAGTATTGTGCAAAACCGTACTTATCTTATCAACTTCCACGTCACCTGCTACATGGGTGTTGTATAACAATGAAAAAGTAATACCGGCAGTTGGTAAAAGAAAGCACAAAAACTAACGTATAGGTGGGGCATTCTGGAAGGAAACCAAAATAGATAGGTAGTAAGATGATCAGTGTAGTGTGAAAAATATAGAAGTAGTGGTAAATTAAGTGTTTAACCGGTATTAGTTAGCAGATGTTTCATGATAATAATTCTTTGTATGTTTGGCTCCCATTTCTTTATGCTCAAAGGCATATATTTTTCTAAGGTAAAATTGTTATACTTATTATTAACGATGGCTCATTATCTATTTCATGTTAAAATATACATTGTCGTGGTCGCCCCGACTTTACAATAATGACTCCTTTGTTTTACAGCTAACTTGTTTTTGTAGTGATGACGTTGTACGTAAAATATAGATGTCTCATGATAATAATTCTGTATATGTTTAGCCTTCATTGTCTTATGCTTAGGGGCGTATATTTTCCTAATATATAATTGTTACAATTATTATTTAAGGTTGTTCATTATTTATGACATGTTCTAATATGTATTTTGTCGAGACCGCCCAGATAGCGCAATAACGACTTCTTTATTTCACGTTTAACTTGTTTTAAACAAGATCAGGTTGTTCTTTGATTTCTTGTGTTCACTTTATGTCACACGTCTATACGAGCCTTGTTGAAGTTACTAACCTTTTCGCCCGTGCGGAACGAATCTGGATTAAGCTGGATAGCCTCCCGTATGGGACTCCAGTGTTAAGGATTTTCCGAAATTTCAACTTTAGCTGAGTAGCCTCCCGTATTATGGGACCTCAGTACCTTCCGGCTCTGGCGGCTAACTAACACCAAATCCCTTCAGTTTTACTTGGAAGTGTGTATGACTAATATGGGGTTAACAGATGACATGTAGTGACACATTAAATGGGACAAGACTTATTTATCATTATCAAAGGATCTTAATTTATTCCTTTGGTTAGTGGTTGTTTTTGTATTTATATTTGGGTGGTAAGAGCACCGATCGTGGGTTTCACTGCCAGGCTCTTTCCCCGCAGGAGCTCTAGGTGAGCCTGGCACTCTCCTTCTATGTTTAATGGTTGTTAATGTTTTTGTTGTTCTTTCTATTTGTCACATGTTTAAATTGAATTGTATGTAAATAAAGGTTAGGTGTATTTACTCTGCTTTTGTTTTTATATAATTAAACCATACATCCCCTCTACAAAGTTAGTAGCCAGCGCCTTCCGGTCAATAAAAAATAAATACACACAACGTAGGTATTCCTTATGACGATCACATATTTTTGGCCACAACTACGTTTACTTATTTTTTGTCGAACCTAGGGTTGTTATACTACAGTATATCGTGGAGTCCTTAGAGTCCGGAACTGCGCACGCGCGTGAACATCGCCTTCAGCCGCGCGTGCGATTTTTTAACCGAATTTGAAACGTCCAAGTAAAAAATCTCGCGCACGATCGAGAGCGGCGTTCACACGCATGAGCGGGCCCGGCGCTCCTCCCGTGTGCAGGCCGTTCTTTAACTTTAACTTTTACTGCTGCTAGCGCTAGAACTATCATTGTAAAACTTTCTGAAAATAAAAATTTAACCCTTTCTTTAATCGTTTCTAAAATTTTGGTCCGATACGTCCAATAGTTAATTAACAATTAACGTTATATAAAAGCTATCTTGGAAATAAAGAGGCGTAGGTGACTTCTCTTTTTTTAAATTACCGTAAAAATAAGCTCTATTTCATGCAAAGAGAGCGAATTCCCGAGAGGTTTTTGCCTGACCCTGGGACAATTTGTTTATAACGCTGTTTTGCACGTCCTATTTTGTTAGTTGTAAAGGGCTACTCAATTTCAACTTTTATATAAATGGTACAGTGAACTTCAGATTTTTTAAAATGCTAAAAAAAATTGCGCATATAAACACCCCCCTTAAAAGAGATTTTTTTAATTATTCCTATATATTATTTTTATTGATTTTTATTCTAAAAGTTGTCAGCCTTACGTTTTGCTCATACATTGACGAATTTATTAACACATGTAAAGTGATCCCAGTAACTTAATACTGTTATACATCTTGTACAGTTTATTGAGTGAAATAAGTTCATAAAGTTAGTATTTTTTAAACGTGGTTTTAAGAAAAGAGAATTATGGATGAACCTCTACCCATTTTTAATGTATTTAACACAATGTAAAAATGATGTATCTAACACAACGTAAAAAACAAATCGAAAAAGCAATGGACTATAATGAAATGTTAAGCTCAGATAAAAAATATTTTGTACATTTTCCGGTGTGAACAAACTATGAAAGAGAATCGTGCGATACCGTGGGAACAAGTGAATCCTGCGAAATATGAAAATTCCCAGCTGTGGCAGGTAAAACAAAGTACGCCAACGACTAAACGTAACGATTTGGCACGTTATACTGATAGCAGTAGCACCTGTTCCAAATTATCTGGCACACATCTCACAATTTATCTAGATTGCCGATGCTATCACGGGAAATAAAAACTGCAATTTCAGTCTAGGATAAAGTGAAATGTATTTGATTGTAACGTTTGTACACGACTGTAGCGGAAACTCATATACATACATATAAATCCTGGTATAATAACTAGATTTATTAAAAAATAGTTAACGTTTTATTTTTATTTTCTGACATGACTACGACTTGAAACTTAAACATGAAGCAATTGCTATTTCGAAGGGCTCGGTATTTATATTCAAGTAATCAATTGCTATGTGTACTAAATTTTTAATTGGTAAATGAATTAATATAGCTGTTATGAAAAAACATACTTTTTTGAAAACTTGAAATTTTTATACATTTTCTCTACATAAATATTTTTCTTAAAATTATTTTAATAGTGCTATTAAAATGTATTTAATAAGAAATTAGAGATGACTGAAAAATGACGGGACACTGCCAGGCCAAGTTATTTGAACCAATTATTTATGTTAATGTATCTAACTTAAAGATAAATAGTTATTTCAAACGCTTGGGGGCAGAGTATCTTCGGCAGTTTTGGCCCCTAAATGATTTATAGTCCTACTTTTTGATCTTTTATGGTCGTTTATAAGATTTTCATATTTTTTTTTAGGTAGAAAAGGTATAGTTATGTGTTATCTATAGAATAACCGGTTTTAAAGAAAAAGCATTGAGTTATGAAGATACCGTCCCACTTATGTTACATTTTAATAATAATAACCGAAGCTACTTTAGATAAAGGTATGTTAAATTGTCATCTTATTGTTAATTCTAGATTCATTAATATCATAGTGCTACTTTTAAAAACACCGAGAATAATAATATTCATAATAAAATCTTTATTTACATAGGTCTAAAGAGGTTGTGAAGCGTCAAAATAAATCTGTTTACAATATGTGTTCTTTGAACAATATCCGTTGTTTTTCAACGAATATTGATGATTTTTTTTTAACTTAAAGCACTATTCATATAGCTTTCCGAATATGTAATAATATATAATTATATCACGCTCGTGCGTCGTCATTTTGCAACTAAGGCTAAAAAATAAAAAAAAATTCCAGGTTGCAAATTTGAAATTAAAATAAAAATGATAGATTTCAGTGTATTATTATGAAATCTACCATGAAAAAAATCAGTGCGATTGTGGAAGATCCTCGGGATCGTCCAGACTAATAATAATTAGTTAATTTGTTTATAAGGCCATAACTTGTAATAATAACGCAGTTTATAAATGTTTAATTCAAAAATCATAAATAAACTTCTTCTGTTTATAACTTTTATCTAACCAATATTTTTTGACGCTCGATGGCTAGTATGTCAAAAAAAGTACTTTACTATTTTCTCGTGGAAATTAATGGAACAAAGTTATAAGTGAAAAACGTGAATTTACGTAAAAATTATAGGTACAATTAACCACCCTGCAAACAATCTTCTCCCCATTTTTATGATTGTGGAGACTAATATGTTATTGTACATAATATTTAACATCTATAGTGATAAATTCAGCTTGCCGAAACAAAAAGTCGCGTCCAACTGGACTATAAAATAGTAATAAAAAAAACTGTAAAAATGAGGTTTATCATTAAAGTTTTGAAAGAATTGTACATGTAATTTTGTTCCGATTTTACATCAATCACAATAATTGTCTAGGTAGTGAAATCCATTGACTTGTTATTATTCGCTATTTTGAAGCAGACGATTCAAATTACTATGGTTTACATCACTGCAAAGAGAATTAAAATTGTCACTCTCTATTTTCGAAATAATGAAATGGCTCGGGTAACTGCAAGAATTTTTAATGAATTTAATTGCAATTACTGGAGTGATTCAAATCCTGAAGTTATAAGAGAACAACATTCATAGTATCCAGAAAAGTTGAATGTATGGGCTGGGATTTTGGGAAATAATATTGTTGGTCCATTTTTTCTACTTGATAACTTGATGGGTGAATTTTACTTCAATTTGCTTCAGGACCCTCGCATTATGAAGATTCTTGAAAACGACGATCAGATCCCAAAGAATGATGTATTTTTTCAACAGGATGGTGCTCCGCCGCACTATGCAGCTGATGTACGTGACTTTTTGAATCAACGTTCTTACGAACACTGGATTGGTAGAAAGGGTTTCACTGAGTGGCCTCCAAGATCGCCTGATGTAACACCATTGGACTTTTTCTTGTAGGGTCATTTAAAAAGTGTTATTTATAAAACGAAACCTACAGCCTACCTCTTTAGATCATCGCCACCGAAGCAGCATGTAATGAAATAACCCCTGAAATGCTACAAAATATTCGGGAAAATGTTGAACAAAGGTTTTATCACTGAATGGAAGTAAATGGGTAAAACTTGTTTGAAAACTTTTTTTTTCGATTTATTTCACCGACACTTCCAACAGGTTTTTTACATTAATTTTAAGGCAGAACAAAAAAATTTCAGCATGTTTGTAAAAGGAATTGAAATACTTTTAAAATTATGTGCCACTACATCAATGAATTTATGATCAAAAGATGTCCCCCTTAAAAGCAAAATCGACCTGTTTTTCGGAAAATCCTGTTGCATTGAAGATATTTCAGGGGGAGTATCAGTATTAGCAGTACACTATTATATTTTCTATGTAAGCTTCATAAACATGGTATTTACCTACGACCACTACTGTAAATACTTAAAAACACACAGTCTGCGATCAATGTAAGATTCCTATTACGTACGGTAAAAAAATCGCAGTTTTCCTAGAGACCACCTAGCAACGGTCAATACAATAATGTTTGTATTGACCGTTGCTAGGCGGTTGCTAGGAAAACTGTACGATTTATTTACCAAGCTGTGCGATTTTTTTACCGTACCACGTAATAGGAATCTTGCATTGATCGCAGATGGTGTGTTTTTAAGTATTTAAAGTAGTGGTCGTAGGTAAAGTATAGTACGTAATACGTGGTGTAATGCAATTACGCACTCATAGAATTACGCACTCGCCGCTACGCGGCGTCGTGCGTAACTTTTCCATTCGTACGTAAAATGCTTTTTACAACACTTATTACGTAATATACTATTATTTAACTTTTCAGACTTAGGTGTAGGTACTTAAAGAAAAATAACATTTATCATTAATTTATTTTTAAATTTATTTGTTTAAGCAAGAGTTTATTTTATCTCCTGTTTAGTTTGCCACCCAATAATATTTAATTTTATATTTACTTATTCAAGCAGCCAAGCATGTTTTTGCGAGGGCGTCATTAATACCTACAGCTTTAGACAATATTGTTGTTCTCGAACTAATGTTATTTTTAACCAATACGCTGAACTTGCGATGTATTTAAATAGTTTGGTGTGGTTGTAAAAGTCATAAGGGCAGTAAAATACATAATTCATTTTATAATTATTACAGTTTTTATACAGTGTGTCCCGTGAGTCGATGGCTATAGCTTAAGGTCGTATTCCTTGAACAATCTTAAGTCGAAAACTCAGTATTTAAGAAGTGAGGTGGGCTATGTAATTGTTTTGTCATATTGTTATGGTGACATTGTTTATTCTTTGACGTTGTAATTTTAAGACTAATTTGACATGGCTACGATTTCAAATCAAGAATATGCTGATATTCACTTTATTTATGGATACTGTAACGGAAATGAGAGAGCCTAAGTACGGGAATATCATCAGAGGTTTCCTGATCGAAGAATACCTAATAAGCAAGTGTTCATAAATGTGCATCGTCAGTTGACAGAAACAGGTATGGTTCCTAAAGTTACTACAGAACGTCCCGTGCAGCAAGAACTTGCCGAAGAAGAAGGTATTCTTAACATGATCGAAAATAGTCGTCTACCTACTAGTATATGAAGAATATCTAATCGCGTTTATGTTAGTGTTCAACATTTACAACAAGCAGACTATGCAGGGCGTGTAGACTTTTGTTGTTGGTTGATTGCACACCCTCAGCTTCGTGGACAAATTATGTTTACGGATGAAGCCACGTTTAATAGAGATGGAATTACGAATACCAGAAATTCACATTCATGGACACTTAAGAACCCTTTAGAAATCAAGGACACGCATTTTTAACATCGCTTTTCGGTGAATATTTGGTGTGGTGTTCTTAATAACCTTCTAATTGGGCCATTCGTATTTCAAGAACGTTTAACATCAGAGCATTACCTAAATTTTTTACAAAATGTGTTGCCAGGATTAATGGAGGATGTTTTACTTCAGAATAAAGTTAACATGTGGGTTCAGCACGATGGCTCACCACCGCATTTTGGTGTAAATGTGAGAGAATATCTAAATAACAACTTTGTTAATGTTGTGTGGATTGGATTGGAAGAGGAGGTCCAGTTCTCTGTCCTTCGAGGTCGCCAGACCTACTGCCTCTTGACTATTATCTTTGGGGACACATAAAAAGTCTAGTGTATTCAATTAAACCACAAAGCAGAGATGAGCTAATTCAAAATATTATGGCTGCATCTGCATTCATACGAAATGACCTAGATACGTCTCCAATTATTAGAAGAGCAAGAACGTGTTGTTAGGCAACGGGGGGACATTTTCAACCAAACCTTTAATTAAATTTCTGTTAGCAATAAAAAAATTCGTAATTAATAAAACAATACATTACTTTATTCAACATGCTCTTTACCAGATTTATTTACTGTTAAATTTAATATAACCCATAACTCCTTAACTAGTGAATTTTGGACTTTTGAGTTAAAATTATCCAAGGAATG
The DNA here is from genome assembly GCF_000390285.2 of Anoplophora glabripennis. Lineage (NCBI taxonomy): Eukaryota > Metazoa > Arthropoda > Insecta > Coleoptera > Cerambycidae > Anoplophora > Anoplophora glabripennis. The sequence continues at coordinate 593,439 of NW_019416385.1, read as the reverse complement.
CGACCTTATGCTATAGACACGAGTCACGGGACGTAGACAAGTTTTCCTTAGATAGAAGAAACAACGATATATGATCAGTGCTGATTCCGATTTTTCATTTATTTTCAAGACAAAATTAAACGACGAAAGTCAGATAATAATTTTGGTGGTTAATATTTGAATTGTTAGGGACCCATTGTTTTCATATTATATCGTTGTTTTTTTTTTAATTTTAAGGAGGATACAGTCATTTTTAAGAAACACATTTAGACCGATTCTTTAACTATGGTGAGTTCAAAAAATTGTTCGAATTCGCTTCTCAAATGAATAGGGGGACTTCCTTTTTCTAGATGTGAATATCTACGGAAATCATAGGATCAATTGTGTATTTGTATTTACAGCTACTATAATGAAAATTCATTTCAATCCAAATTCATCTGTTACTGTAGTTTCTAGATGAAATATTTTGTACTCTTTATTTGAACAAAACTATTGAAAATTCTGGAAATCGGAAACTACCTTACTATAATTACAAATTAAAACTACTGAGAAGTAATTCTTATAGCATTAAAAGAGAATATTAATTTCTAATGTTTTGAAATTTATAGTCGATTTAGTTCAAATAAATTATTCCCATTCTAAAAGCAATGATACATTCAAACTTACTTTGCCATTTCGGAAAGTTGTAGCCGTCCGTCCTTGTTGGAATCGAAGACTTGCAACTGCAAAACAATTCAAACTCGAAACTTTACAAGGACCTAAAAAACTTTTTAAACTTACCATTGTGTCCGTATATTCGATTAGCTTGTCCTCGGAGACGTCGTTGATTTTCTTGGCCTCCTTGAGCAGATCCCTCAGGAAGTTCTGGAAGGTATAGAAATTCGTAAGGAATAACTGAAAGTGGCAAGTCGCCAACTTACCTTTAATTCGTCTGCCTCTATGTAGCCGCTTCCGTCGGTGTCGTACTCCCTCCAGATCTGAAATAATAGGTACGTGAGTTGAATACAGTACAAAAACAACGAGCTTCAACCTCGGATCAATAACTGGAAAGCTTTTAGAATAGTCATCCAGTTTATTCTGCAGTAACAAGTACAAAATTGTACGTAAATAGTATTATACCAAATGCATAGTCCGCAAGTGATAACTTATTGCTTTTTGCAGATGGTAATTGAGATTCGAGAAAAAACATGGAACAGATGGTACTACAAATTTAAGAAGCAAAATTATTTTTTCCATTGTCCGAAAGAAAAAGATATAGAATATTAAGTATCCACAGAAAACAGAATGTAACATTTTTATTCAAACAGTTTTAATAAAGGATGAGTACTGCCCTACTAGTGATATTATTAGATTTTAAGGATTATTTTAAAATAAAAATAAAACAAAATTATTATAAATGTGAATGTTGTTATTTATTTTTCAAAATATTATTTACCCGTAAAAACAGAAAAGTTTTGTTTATGGAATTTTGTAGACTCGATTTTTTCCTCATTTACTGAGTAGGTATTCAACTTTACATTAAGTGTGAAATGCTATCAAAATTAAACAGTTTTGCGACGCTCACAGCGATGGAATAAAAAATATCGTACATAGAAGAATTTATGTTAAAATATTCAAATACGAAAAGCAATATTTCCTAACATTTACATAAAAACGAAATATTTGGGACAAAATCTTACCTTCATAAACTCAACGCTCGACTCCAGAGGATTGTCAAATCGGAAGAGCAGCAAAAAGTTTTCCTCCATAGGCAGCAACTGAGCAAGCTGGAAATCGATTTCGCATTAGGTTAACAGATATTGATGTGCCATGTACGTCATTTCACAAAGGAACAGATTTAGCTTTCCAGATGCGCTTTATTGTATGTAACATAAAACAAGGGCATTACACAACTGTTGATTCTATTCTGAATGTACGCTTTTCCGATGAATGATGTTGCGTCGAATAATGAACTGGAGATACAGAAAAATGTCAGATCAAATGATGGAAACCAGAGGTGGAATCATATTTTTGCGCACACTGACTAATAATTATGGCATTTTCATATATTTTTTTTTGATGTGAAAAGTAGATTAAAAGCTAAATAATATTTCCAAGACTATTGTACATAACGAATGCGATGTTCATATTTACTGGAGTAGTACAGTTCTCTACATCTAGCAAAAGTGATTTACATTAATGCGTGTTTCTTGGGAATTTATATAAAATAAATATTTCTGCAACTATAGAATGTAAACATGTACCTGAAGTTCCGAACGTTCGTTTGAACGAAAATGAAAACCCATAATATCACGTTTAATCGTACTTAAAATGATTTTACCACCTATATTCTGGCTTCTGTAGACGAAAACAACACTTCCCCATCATCAGAAGCCACCCCACATATTAACCACCCTTAAAACTTAGTTACATGTATTTTAGAAAATTAGCCCCGTACCACCCTATATTTGACATAGGTTGTTAACATTACTTTTATACTGATTTTTAAAAAATATTCGGACCTTTTGTCACTATTGGAAGACACCCTGTCAACAACCCTTAAAACTGTCATAACTTATATCTCCAATCAAGCTTAAAAAGCCACGTTAAATTTGATTTAAAAAGTTTACGTTTCATTTATAGCCATTTACAAAAACTATTGCCGCCCTTTGTTGCCACCGGAAACTACCCTGTCAATACGAACTNAACTTTTCAGTGTTCTGGATAATCTTGTAAAATATGCTATCATCACATTTTCTGAATAAATATGTGCATTATTTTCTTTTGCCCAATTTATGAATTTATCATAAGCATTTTCATAAATTTTTCTCGACTTTGTTGGTATAAGTGTTGCCACTGATGTATTTGCAATTTCCAGTAATTCTGGTGGTGTGCACTGCATTTCTTCAGACATTTTAAAAACGACCCGACGCGACATCAAATTTCAACTGACACTTAATGAAACGTCAAAGCTTCTTGAATCTTTAATTCGTTGCTAGGATACTTACCTACACATTGTTACATTTTTTTACTAGTTAAAAAATGAAAAATATTTGTACTAGTTAAACAATAGGCTGCTTCTAAAGGAGGTGTTGCACTATATAATATAAGTATTATTATACGCTTGAAGAAAAATATATGTTTAAAGTAAAAAATCGTCAAACAAAATTAAAATACATCCTTATTGAAATAAAAAATACCAATTTTTATAACTAACCTTTACAACAACATAAGGAGAATACCTAAAAACGAAATAACATTAAAATACCTACCAATTTTTGCAAATTTTCTCGTAATCGTGATGATACAGTTGGAAATATGCTTTAATTTACTATTTATTGCCTTAAAAATAAATTCAGAATTATCAAACGTTTCGTCCTTTTTTTTTTCTCTCAAGTAAATTTTGAGGTCTTTAATAATATATTTTGTTGAAGTTTCCCCACAAAAATATATTTAAAGGAACTGAGATCGGGACTGTTATTTGGCCACCTAAGATTTCTAATAATAATTCTTAGTGTTCGTAGACGGGATTCTTCATCCCAATTAAATTTGCCGATATTCCTGTCGAACTCTTGCACATTATTGTTATTTGAATAATATAGTTTAATTATTTTTTATTTTTCTTCATCAGAATTTTAATTTTCTATTCTATTTCTATTCTATTATAATTTTTTAAATTAAAATCGGTTATTCTGATTAAATTCATAGTTTTAATTCTAATTTGGTTTATTTTAGGTATTTAGAATTTAACACAAATGCCATTTCCAAACAAAAGATAAGTTACATATAACTCTTCAATTACATAGTTAAATGCATTATTTGTATGTCCAGTTAATACTTGGCAAAAGCCACCGCTAGAACTGCCTCCTATTACCAAGTAGAAGAGTTACCACGCTAAATATTGCTGGATGCCAGATAAAAAGACCCTGCACCCTTTTTAGGTTGTCAATTTGCAGCACTTAACACGCGATCTGGAGCGATAAGCTATATTGTTCGTGGTTTTATAATAATAATTATTTCTTTTTTGTGTACATCTTGGTAATAATGAATAATTTAATATTGAACTTAATGTAGTAGATGTTAAACATACTCTTTTGAGTGGCTTGCCAAACATATCGTCCCTATTATCACGTAAAGGCGTATGTGTAGGTATATCCATTTCTTGGATTATACGCCTCTACGTGATAAGAAGGGCGAATGTAATGCATTTGTAACTTGGTTAAATACACTCTATACGTATACGCTCTACATTCTATATCATTTGACATATGCCTTATAGCTTATATCACACTAACACTTAAAATAATTAATTGTCGCTCTCTTCTTGTACGTCTGACCTGAACTTGTATTGAGTTTTATAGAATTATTAGTTTTACGAAAAACGAATGGTAGCTATTTTTTTGGTTTCTTTCTATTAACGGNAGGGCGAATGTAATGCATTTGTAACTTGGTTAAATACACTCTATACGTATACGCTCTACATTCTATATCATTTGACATATGCCTTATAGCTTATATCACACTAACACTTAAAATAATTAATTGTCGCTCTCTTCTTGTACGTCTGACCTGAACTTGTATTGAGTTTTATAGAATTATTAGTTTTACGAAAAACGAATGGTAGCTATTTTTTTGGTTTCTTTCTATTAACGGTCATAATAGTTTTAATTATTTTTTTTACTTTATTTAGATGACCCGTTATCAAATTAACTATAATTTTATTACAGGTGTCCAAATATAATTCTTTCAACGATGAGGAACGAAGTATTGGATGAAAATTACAATTAAATGAGTAAAATTCAATTTATAGCGAACCTCTCGAATATCAATTTTTCCGTCTTGGTTATCATCGTAAGCTTCCATGAAGCATGCCTTCAGCTCCACTAGCATATCGTCAGATACGGCCTGGAACAAAGAAAAATATAAATAGCGATCAGGATTGGGTATTTGAAATGAGGCGGAATACAGGGAGATTTATAGACATCGAAAGTTTGTAATAAATCTCAGGAATCGAAGTTCCTGTTAGTGAGAGGAATCAGCACGATATTTATTATTTTACTTAACTGAGAATTGATGAAATTTATTGTGTTGCTTCCCAATAAACGAAAATTTGGAAAGTAGACGTAAAAGAGATAAAGTTTTTTTGATGATAGTGATGTATCAAATATTTTGATATAAACATTCTATGCAATTTAAATATAAAATGTATAATACTAACCGTTTTCTTTTTTTGGCATAGAAGTAAATTGTTAAATACTACCGGTTTGTAGGTTATAAAGATATTTTAAGTTGAATATTATAAGAAGAGTTTTTGCAAAATTATTTCATATAATCACAACTTAGTATTGTAGGAATTATTATTAGTACAAGTAGAATGCGTATAAACACAAGAGTTTATTTAATTAATTGTTTAATTTATTCAGATGTGACAAAATAACTAATAAATAGAAAAATCAAAAACTATGCCACATATAAATAATTTCAGACCATCTAGATCTAGATAACAAACAATATGGAATATACAGTGCTTTCACAAAGTAACGTATAAGTACGATTAACCATTGGTTTTGGGAAACCTTAGACATATCGACTTTTATTTGTAATTGCCTATTTTTTAAACTATTTTGATGAACAGATTGAAAAACTATCAGGACTAATTACACAGGTCAACATTTGATCTAAGCGGGAACACCGTAATCGGTATAGGCTACAAGGGGTTTTTGGGGTCGCTGATTACGATGAGAGGGTCAGTTAACCTCTATCACGTCAGGTTCAAGGTTATTTGAAGGTCAAATGCAGAAAAAGCCATGAAAAAATCTGAAAAAAATCATGGATATGTTTTTGAGGTCGGACAATCCGAATCTGAGGTCAGCTAAGCTCCACAAGGTCAAGGTCAAGGTTATTTAGAGGTGAAATGCAGAAAAAGACATGATAAAATGTGAAAAAAATCATACTTATGTTTTTGGGGTCAGGAAATCTGAATCTGAGGTCTTTGAAGTTCCAAAAGGTCAAGGTTAAGGGATGAAGTAATTTTTGAAAAAATCTGAAAAAATGATGCTGGATTAAGATGAATCCAGCTACCGATAACTTTAATCAATCGGTGCATCCCTCTTCCATTAGGTGATTCCTTTCATCCTATTTGCCATAGATTCATGGTCTGGGTCTTTTCTTCTTTTCCTAGGATATCTCCATTTTGATAGTTTGGTTGCTTTCAACGGAAATTGTTTGTTATTTCTTTTACTAGTAGCTATATAGATGCCTCTTCTGCTAGTAAGCATGTAACCTCATACGAGATAGAACGGTAGCCACATATAACGCGCAGAAAATGTTCTTCGATATACTGATTTTACGGTATTATTGTCGGATCAGTGATATGTAACTGAATAAGCGCGATGATTCAAGCGAAAGTACTTTAGGTAGTTTTGTTACTTATCTGTGATATATGAGTGAGTGAGTTCCACATTTCGAGCGAAAGTGCGTGAAATGAGTATAAATCTTGTAGAACAGTTGCTTATATATGCAAATATATAGACACAAGTAAGAAGTAAGGGTTTATATAAAAAACATGAAGAATAACAACTAAAAAATGTTATCGGTTAAAAATTTTCTTTTGAACTTGACCTTCTAATACCTTGACCTTGACCTTGTGGAGCTTAGCTGACCTCAGATTTGGATTCTCCGACCTCAAAAACATATCCATGATTTTTTTCAGACTTTTCCATGGCTTTTTCTGCATTTGACCTTCAAATGACCTTGACCTTGTGGAGCTTAGCTGACCTCAGATTCGGATTGTCCGACCTCAAAAACATATCCATGATTTTTTTCAGATTTTTTCATGGCTTGTTCTGCATTTGACCTTCAAATGACCTTGAACCTGACGTGATGGAGGTTAACTGACCCTCTCATCGTAATCAGCGACCCCAAAAACTCCTAGTAGCCTATACCGATTACGGTGTTCCCGCTTATATCAAATGTTGACCTGTGTTATTTTTGTCGAAACAAACAAAACGTCAAGAGAAACAACTTATTCCTAAAAGGATATACAATGCCTCTATGAGCTAACTCGAGACAGTCAGTGTTAGAAGGAATCTGAGGGGCACCAATTGTAAAATAAGATAATTTGACAGTGCAGAGCTGTTCTCTCAGAGATTTGTAAGTTTTTTTCGTGGAACCCACAACTCGAGGTCCCAAAACCGAGACAAATAAAAAACAAGTTATGTTGCGTATTATTTCTCAAAAAAAAAAGGTTCCTACGTACCTACATAATTATTGAATTAAACAAAAAAATCCGAGGCGACACAACTGTCCCCCTAATTCGTTTCACATTATTTTTTTTTAATTGCAAGCTAAATAACAACTTCACACAAAAATAAAAAAGAAAGGCGAAATTTTTCGCTATATTATTTGTAATAATTAATATGCAGCGAGATGACTAACACTCCATTGAAAAGTGTGCAAGGATTTGCTCTCAAAAAAAAAGAAAATTTTTATTAATATTACACGTCACTTTGGAGATACACTATATTTTCACAAAACATGAAAGGTTATAATGATATTAAATTTATTATAAACAGGAAATAGTAGAATAATTATTTACTTACTATTAATTACATTATTATTAATTTATTACTACAAGGGTAGTCTTGCTTACCTCTGGACCTATGTCTGTGGCATTGGCACTAGATACAAATTCTCTTAAAAATCCATCCAATTCTGTTCCTTCAATATATCCATTTCCTGTAAAATAATGTATAATCATGAAAATATCCAATTAAAAGTTTTTTAAATTTAGTTTTGTTTTGTTCGTAATATAAAGTAATATTAGAAACTATCACTATTTTATATAGATCAACTTCTTACATATTCTATTTGTTGCTTTGGACAAAATACGTAATTTTGTTTTAATAAGATGTAAAATTCCAGAGCAAAAAAGTTTAAAAAAAATCTCGACCGTGACAATGTTTGCACATTGCCGTGACCAGGATTCGAACCTGGGTTACTACGGCCACAACGTAGGGTCCTAACCACTAGACGATCACGGCTATTGGAGAACTGTCTAATTCTTGGAAATGTAATGTAGACACATTGGAGCATTATACACTGGTGAATTGTTGGTTGCCTAAATTAGATTTCAGCTGTTGGTTTCTTGACTATAATTTTTTATTACAAACCACCATTTAATTAAATATATTTAAAAACACAAAATTAGACAGTTAGTGGTATCAATCATTATAAACAATTAAGAAACACTAGTTAAAATATTTAAAACAAAATATGGAATAATGTAGCCTGTGGGTATCTTAGCTCATGCTGCAGGTACATTTCTAATATTTTCTGCATCAGAAATATTTCCAAGAATTTATTCAACAGGTAATTTCTTATAATTGGCTTGAGATTTTACATTCATATCTTCATACTTTCATTTAATAGTTCTGAGGCATAAAACTAATTTCAAACAAAAACTGTAGTTATTTTTTTGACTCATATGTATGTGTTGACCTACTATATTGTAATAATTATTTTAATGCCTATAAAGTCTTTCTATATGCAAGGCAAGAGGAATTAAACTTTTTTATATAGATAAAGCATTTTTTTGTTCATGCGGATTTTCTGATTGTCAGGTATACTTTTCATTAATTTTTTTTAATGCACATATCTGTACTAATCTTTAATCGATTTTGTTACATGTACTTCATGCCTCTTATTATGTCATTAAAATTTAAAGGTTAAGAAAAAATTATAAAATACAGAGCGTTTCTGAAATACTGTACCAAACTGAAACAGGAGATAGAGGAAATGCCACTTTAAAGAAAAGTTCATATAAACGTGAGTTAAAAAATGCTTAGTAAAAAAATGGAAACAGGGCGCACTACCAAAAAATATATTTTTCTTGAATAAATACAAAATGTCTTTTTTTCAGCTCTGTAGACCTAGTAGGCCCATGGCTTGCTTCACAATTTTTCTCCATTCCTTCTTGTTTCCAGTTCTCTGCTTCCACTGAGTGATGTCTGCTTTTTCTATGTCCCTTTTCACCTCATTTTTCCATCTAATTTTTGGTCTTCCACGTGTCCTTCTTCCTCCAATATCGCCTTCTATTATTCTGTGTGGAGTTCTGTCACTGCATTCTCATTATATGACCCATCCATCTAAGTCTTTGGTCTTTTATTACTCCTATATTATCAGGTTCATTAAATAGGTGTGCTAACTCACTATTTGTTCTTCTTTCCCATACATCTTCTAATTTTTTTCCTCTGAATATCTTCCTAAATATTTTTCTTTCCCATATCCTTAACCAATTCTGTTCTGCCAATGTCAGTGTCCATACTTCACATCCAAAGATCAGTACTGGCCTTATAACATTTTTGTATAATCTAATTTTGAGACCTCTTGATATACCTTTATTTCTTAATATTTAATATATTAAGAGCCCCAACACAATGATTTCCTACTATTAATCTGTTCATCAACTCTTCTTCAAAACTCGGTACTCGGTACTAGACATGTCGTTCCTAAGTATGATAATTTTTCAACCTCTTCAATTGTGTATACTTTTCCTTCATCTGTTGTTATTCTTAATATTTGATTTCCTTACAAATTCTGTCCGACCAAACCATACCTTTCGTTTTAGTTTGGTTGATTACTAATCCCATCCTTTCTGCTGAACTTACCATTCTCTTGTTGATGTTTCTGTTATCTCTTTTTTACTTCTTGTTAATAGTGCAATATCATCTGCAAACGCCAGACACTGATGTCGTTTATGGTATATTAGGCCAGATCTGTTTATGTTTGCTTCTCTGAATATTTCTTTAATACTATATTGAACAAGAACAGTGATAATGGATCACCTTGTCTAAGGTCTTCTGTTACTTCAAATCTTTCCGAAAACTTTCCGTGTATTCTGACATTGTTTTCTGTTTGTGTTAACGTCAATTTTATCAAACTAATTATTTTAGGGCTTACATTCATTTCACTTAGTGCTTTATATAATTGACCTCTTCTGACTCTTATCATATGCTTGTTTAAAATCGATAAAGACTAGATATGTTTCCTTCTGATGTTCGTCGCTCTCTGCCTGTACCTCCCTTAGTGTAAATATTTGATCGATTACCGATCTTCCTCCTCTGAATCCACATTGGCATTCTCCGATTTCATTTTCAATCTTCTCAGCTAGTCTGTTCTTAATATGAGGCGTCAGAATCTTATATAGGGTAATTCACAACTTATCCAAAAAAATTTGGGAATAGATGCGGCATGAGAAATGAAGTTAATATTGTAAAAAAAAATTTTGTAAAATCCTTATAGTTTCTGAGAAAAAAATTATTGAAGTTATAGCACATTAAACCACTACATAGCTGGACAACTGTAGTCTCTAGCATCATTCGCCACGTGGCCTCATCGACTCCGAATACTGAATTCGGATTTTGCAATCGTCGTTGCGATATTTACCTGTTATCTGTGGTTTTTATAATACGTTTTTAGTAGTTGGTGTCAAATGGGTAGTTAGTGTCAAAAATGGTTTGCGTGTACTCGGAGTTGATGGATATCGTTTTAATTTATGGTGAAGCGTTTGTGTTATGGTGAAACAAGACATCATTTGTGTTAGTTCGTAGAAAGTGAGTAAGACGGACCCAAATGTGTTTACACGTGAGTGGATAAAATTTTGAACAATTGCTGTTGCAGCATCGGGTATGTACTTTATTATTTAAAAACACAAATTAATTTTATTAATAATTAATAAAGGCAAAAGCATTTGAATTTGCGGTATACAAAAATAGGTGCGATAAAATTCTATTTACATATTTCTTTCCTTGTGAAAGTTTTTGTCCGTTTTTATCACGCCGCCATAGCGGTGGCATTGTGCGAGGTCAGGTTTTACAGTGGACCAGTTTCCAGTGCCGTGCAGAAGTGTATTTTTAAATCAATTTCGAACTGACCATTTTGATTTTTTCTTTACAAAATTGTATTTGTAAGGGTCCCCTGTACATCCAGAATTTTTTTGGATAAGTTCTGAATCACCCTGTATATTACATTAAGAAGAGCTATACCACTATAATTTTGACAATCCTTCCTATCTCCTTTTTTAAAAATTGGTTGCAATATATCCATTTTGTCGGTATATTTTCCATTTTGTAGGTATTTTTTTTTTTTTCCTTTTTTTTTTTAGTATTTTTTTTATATTTTTAATTAACTGTTCACCACCATACTTAATCATTTCTGCAGTAATTTCATCCTCACTCGGACACTTTTCATTTTTTAGATTTGTTATTATTGCTTTTATTTCTTCTAGGCTAGGTGCTTTTTCTACGTCTTCATTTTGGTTTATGTCCATTACGTCGTTAATTTGTTCTCCTACTTCTTCAGTATGCTTAGATTTAAATGGAACGCGGTGCAAGTTTTTGGATTATCGATTGTAAGTTTCATTAAGAAATATTTTTTTGTCGGTTATGCTCTCAGTGGCGGAGATGTAGGAAATAACCGAGGACTCTTCTACCTAAAATAATGTCAATTCCGTTTTCATTAAAATAAGACATTTTTGAAGAAATATCAGATGAAGAAAAGTCAGATACCGCTAAAATGTACCATTTTCGGAAAAGTAGAGTTTGGTTTCAAATTTTTTTAAATCCTTGTCATAACTTTAAGAACTTGCTTTTTGAATCCTTCTAGGTCATAAAATCTTTATGAAAACTGAAAGACTAAAGCCACTTTTTCAGAGATACAGGGCGTTGAAATTTGAAAGTTTTCACATATTTTCAAATATCTCTGAAGATACTTGACCGTAGATTGATGAAACCTTGACTAGTGTTTAAACTAATTAAAAATTTTGAACTGACATACAGATATTCAACGAGTGCCGTTATGGAATTTATACGTCACTGTATAATAGGTATATTTTAAATTTGAGAAAATATTAACCTGAAAATGACTCATATTTCATTGAGCATTCAGATGCATCCAACAAATTTCCAAAAAACTAAATGGCACAGAGATTCTGAAGTTTTCAATGAGTGCTTCTCAGTACTTCCGCCACTGATTGACATATTTGTGTTCAGCGAATTTTTATCTTTAATTAGTTAACCGAATATCTTATAAGTCTCTGAATTTAGACGATTTTAACATTGAGATAAATTTTGAATTTTGTGGAGTAGAATTAATATCTAGTAAAATTTTGATTTTTAGTTTTTATCGTACGGGTAAGGGCAATTTTGGAATTTTTCTGGCTAAACTGGAATTGCTTTTAAGTAAATATGCATTAAAAGACAAAAATATAATTATTATGGGTGACTCTAATATTGATTTTAATAATAGCTCGGATAACTTAACAGAGTTATTGTGTTTGATTTCTGCATTTGGTTTGAGATTTTTAATTTCTGACTACACAAGAATTACGCCTACATCCAGGACGTGCATTGATAATATTATTACTAATTTAAATAACGATGATACTATATCTGGGGTATGCGACCCTTGTCTTTCCGACCACTTAGGTCAATTTATAACTTTCAATAACAAATTGGAAACAACTCCAAATTATACAATGGAAAAAAGGATAATCACCTAGGCTGGTTTGAGATATTTTAGAATATCTTTGATGGAGAAAGACTGGAGTATCTTTGAATATCCCTCGAAACAGGTAAACTTTTTGGCTAATTCATAGGTTAATACTTACAATAGTCAGCAGTAACTTGGTTTAATGATACTCTAAGGAGTACGAGAGACACTCTTATGGCTGTTAAACTTGTTTGTAACATTTCAAAAAATCCAGCTGATTGGTTGTTTTATAAAAATTTTCGTAGAAATTATAAAAAGCTTATCTTAAATACTAAACAAAAAGCGTGAATTTATCAGTACATCAACAAATATAAATAGAGACGGATGGAGGTTGGTAAATTTTGAAAGAAATAAGCATTATAATTTAAATAAGCCCAAAAGTAGCTTATCTCCTGATGATTATAATAAATATTTTTGCGATATTGCCGAATCTCTAATTAACTCTATTGTAAGTAAAGGAGATGCCGAAGTTTTTCTTAAGGGTACTCTTGCATCTAAAAATAGTTTTTATTTACATACATCCCGTTATTCCCCTTGAAGTAAATGAGGCTATTAGTATGTTAAAAAATTCTCACAGTCTGGATGTATTTGACATAAACAGTAAAATTGTAAAAACTACAGCTGATATATTATTGCAACCACTTACATCATTAATTAACATATGTTTTTGTACGGGCACTTTTCCTGACATTTTTAAAATTGCACGAGTGGTGCCTTTATTTAAGAAAGGTGATAAAGTAGATAATTATCGTCCCATCTCTATCATACCCGTTTTTTGAAAAATTTTAGAAATTATTCTAAAGCAAAGACTTACTAGTTTTTTTTGAAAGTAATCTTTTGTTAAATGCATGTCAATTTGGTTTTAGAAGTGGCCTCTCTACTACCCATGCTCTCTCCAACCTAACGAAATTTATTGTTGAAGGACGTGAGGAAGGATTACATTGTGCTATTATAGCTTGTGATCTAACCAAGGCATTCGACTGTGTTTCACACGATATATTAATTAAAAATTTGGAATATTATGGGGTAAGGGGCCTACCAGCTTTGTTACTGAAATCATATTTAAATAATCGTAAACAATTTGTTTCAATTAATGATGGTAATTCTAGCATTCAATTAGTTCGATATGGAGTACCTCAGGGTTCCGTACTAGGACCACTTTTATTTTTAATTTATGTCAATGATTTTATACATTTTATGTCGCCAAAAAAATGTATTATCTTTGCTGATGATACAACTCTGTTTAATACAAATGACAGTTTAGAATCCCTGATGGACTCTGTGTCGGTTACTGATGAGATGGCAAAAAATTGGTTTTCTGCAAATAATTTAACCATCAACCCAGAAAAAACTCAGAAATTGTTTTTGTCTAATAAAATGACCAAACATAATAATAATAGTTCATTGCATGTATTGGGAGTGGATATTGATTCAGGTTTATCCTGGAAAGATCATGTAAATAACCTCTGTGTAAAGTTGTCAAGTATAATATTTTTATTTAGACAGTTACGTATGCTCGTAAATAGTGATATCTTACGTGGTATCTATTTTAGTTTATTTCATTCACGCATTTCATACGCTGTCGTTTTGTGGGGTAATTCCAGTGCGGCCGGAAAAGTTTTTCGTCAACAAAAGAAAATAATTCGTATTTTAGCCATGGCTAATCACCGCGATCACTGTCGCCCTCTTTTTTTAAAATTTAGTATAATGCCCTTGCCTTCTTTATTTATTTATCAGAGTCTTTTAGACATACATAGTAATAGGAAAGATTTTAGTGTACAGGGTGACATTCATAGCTACAATACAAGGAAAGCAAATTTTTTGAGACCCCCTAAATTTAAATTAACAAAATCCAAAAAAAATTTTCTAAATTTAAATATGTGTAATAAACTAAGCCCAATAACTAGATCGTTACAATTTATAACGTTTAAAAATAAAATAAAAAGTTATATTACAAATAAAGCCTTCTATTCGCTAAGGGAATATTTTGAGGATACAACTATTATTTAACTTCTAATAATTAATAATATAATTAATTATTAATTAATCTAATAATTTTATGTTCTGTGTGAATTTTGTTAAATTATTTTAACGCTGTGTTTAATGATTTATACATTGTACTTTTTTTTATAATATTATCAACTGTACAGTTCAAATTTTAACTGAAAATTGGCATACCACATTTGTACGGATGTATGTAAAGAGTGGTCAAATAAAATATCTATCTAAAATATCTATCTATCTTAAGTTTCATCAATTTACGTAAAACGTCTTTAGTGTGCTTTCAGTATCCTGTATTTCGGAAGGGGGTGATATTAGATCTCTGCTTTATTAAAACATTTTGGCTTAAAATCATCCAAGAAACATACCTGAAGTTATTATACGGAATTAAAATACACCCTGCATACCCATTAACATGAGAAGAAATGTTACTAATTATAATAAATTGATAATAAAGTTCTTTAATTTCATTTTATTCATTGTATTGTTTTGCTTTCCTAGATGGTTGGTTCCGTGTTTTTCTATGAGTTTCTGATTATAAGTAAGATAAGTTTAGTTTTGAAGTTTCATCTTTAAATATCGGATATTAGAACTTTTTACTGTCAACACTTTTTGTACTTTGCAATTTTAGATTCGTTATAAAAATATTTCACTTCATAACTGATAATAAAACCGTATTCTAAGTATTTTGTGCAGCTTTTTATTTTGATTTTGAACTACTATATTACATAAAAGTTTGATTGATATTGAGTTTGTTTCAAAGTTCCTTTAACTTCATGAATTTTGGTGTAAAAAATAATATTATGTAGAATATTTTGGAGCAAAACTACCATTATCCAAAAAGTTGTATCAAAACTCACATTTTCCAAACTTATTCACTTTCTTGGAGTCAAATATTGTTGTGCTGTCATTTCACCAATTAAGAAGCAAAGTTAAAGTTCTAATACAATACCAAATAAAAATTCAGAGCCTTAAGCCACTTAAAAAGTGAGAAATCAGTTATTCCTTCTTGCTGAAAAAATTTAAAAAGTGGATAATGTGAGTTTTGCATCTATATCCTTCACTCGTACGGATATATGTGACTTTACAAGGAATGCTTGGGATGTTTGTCCACCTTTTAGTGGACTGCGCGTTGGTGTATTCACATAAGTTATACAAATTTGTGGGAGATTTATATAGGAAGACGTATCATCCATCGAAAAGGATGTAAAATCGTTGGTCCCTTATTTACACAATGTTAGGCAAGTAAAAGATCGTTACTGTACGACAAACTGGGAGTTCGACAAAATTTTCAGGTTGGTAGTTGCACTTTTCCCTGATGTCGGTTTTTAATCGTGTAGCATGAACAGACCGACGACGTAAAATAACCAAAGTGGAAGAAGGAAGGAACTCCATTCGTGGACACACTCTATATGTGAAAGAATATACAGAGCGTTCATAAATGTTTACAAGCCACGTGATTGCCCAATTTACGTAACCAACATTCAGGGTTGGTATTGATAAAGAAAAATTCCTAAATTTTGGCGTCACCAATATTAATTATTTATTCACAATGAACAATGACAAACCTTTATGTCTACACTTTTTTATGATTTTATCAAATATTTCACAGAAAATATTTTTATGTATAAAAAACTTCAATTAAGATTCTTAAGACTATTGCAGATAATCTAAATACACTTATCGAATTTCATTTGTATCTGAACAACCATTTTGGACTGCAAGTAAAAGATGTAACTGCTACATCTAGTGGTCACTGCTACTAGCTAAGGATTAACAAGTCTGAAAGCGGTATATGTCTGGTGTGATTGGCCGACGAATGATTCTAGCTGTATATAGTGATATTGCCGGTCCAATGCCAGTCGGGGCATATAGCTTGTAGAGAGAGTTGTTGTGTCCTGCAATACCATCACTTACAACGTTTTGTTATTATTTAAAAAAATGTGTCTTTGACATCGGACATCAATTGATAGGAAACTTTTTGCTTAAAATGACATTTCCTCATTGCCGTTCATTTTTTTTTACAAAAGCGCTTCGTAATAAATCTGATAAAGAAATTGATATTCTTAAACAGCTATACGGACATTTGTATTTGCGGATGTGCAATTCGCTCTAGTAAACGACTTTAGATAAAAAGGCGGAGACTTTTATCCGACACGTAATTTGTTAAAAACTTCAACGTTTTAAGTTCCAAACTTATACCCGATGCAAAGTTGGAAAGCTCCCATTCTCTACACGCCAAGAATTAAACTGTCAAACGTTCGCCATCGATTCTTCACCTGAAAGTATTAAATTGAGATCAATGTAACTCTCACCGTCTTTGTCATAGTGGCTCCAAACTTCCATGAATTGGTTTGCGGAAAGTTTTTTCAACTCTCTCGAGTCGGGGTCTCTGTACTGCCTCATGAAATTCGTCGCCTTCTCCAAATTCAGGCGCTTAGAGCTCTGATCGGCTTGGGTCGTCATGGTTCTGAAACAAAAAAGAACACAAATTAAGGCTACTTTTTATACATATAAACGTTATTGGAGAAATAGAAATAGGAATATACCCTTTTGAATGGGGACAGTGGAACATTATTTAAATTCCACGCCTTGCGGGTAGTTTTGTGAGGGTAAATTGTCATTATTTCATCCCCAATATTTCTATTTTCTATCTTTAATTCAGAATTTTCTTTTAAATATTGATATTTAGATATGAAAAAAACTAAAAGATTTATTTTAATTTCAATAAATCAAATCAATTTCGAGAAATTCAGTGGCATTGTGCTTGTGTTTTGAAATATTAAATATAAATGTAGGTACTTTATTATGGGTGAGGCCTACAAAGTGTATCTTAATTGTTACTGCTAGTTGATATCTATTGTATACTAATATGTATGACACTTTAGTCTGACTGCAGAGTTGCTGCTTCCCAAAAAAAATCATTAGTTAAAAACAACTAGGTACTTTAATTGTGTTATTCCTTGAATTAACCAAATATAAGATACTTATTTGGTTAATTGGTTAATAGTTTAACTTTTTGGCGAAAATCAATTCCTCTTTGTTCTTTAGATGCATATTTATAAGCAGTGCCTTGTCATAATGCGACAATATATTTGTGTCATAAAAATAAATAATTGAGATTAAAATTTATTGATTCTGGTAACCATATACCTATATTATTTAGAGACATTCGTTACTTAAGGTAAGTTTCTCGATAATCCTTCACCCAAATTTAAATTTTTTATGTCACTGAATAGACATTTTTTTGAAAAAAGTATGACTTGACTTCCTTTACTATTTTGAAACATTTAAAGGTTTAACTTCATATACGAGCGCGACCTAGCGATTTGTCAATTACGTCATTTATATGAAAAGTCAAAGTCAAAAACCACACTAATCGTGGTTAATAAAGGGTGTTGCAAAATTCGCACAAGAAGTAATTTTGAAAGAAAACATAGATTTTTAATTAAAAATTATAAAAGTTCTCCAGGGCTTTTCTTGCACACTCTTTTGTCGACATTTTCCATGACCGTCTTGAATAAATGCGGCTGAATTTCATTGATACAGCTCTCAATTTCCTCGTGGGTAGTTGAGGGTTTCTTGGCACAAATCTTACAAATTAAAAATCCCAAAGAAAAAAGTCTAACGGTGTTGAAACCACATGTCCTCTATATCCATATCTAGCAATTTAGGGACAAAAAACTGGATCATCATTAACTGTTATTGCTTAACCAGACGTATTTTCGAAGAAGTATGGTCCGATGATGCCTCCAGTCCAAAATCCGCACCAAACAGTGACACGTTGTGGATGCATTTGTTTCTCAACAATCGCTCGTGGATTTTCTAAACCCCAAATGCGACATTTTTATCAATTAACGAAGCATCAAGATGAAAATGAGCCTCATCGCTAAAAATTATTTTGTTCGAAAAATCAGCATCCACTTGTTATTCGATAGTCTAGTCAATGAACTCTTTTCGCTCTGCGTAGTCAGTAAGCTTCAGTTCTTGACTCACTTGCACTTTGTAAGCATGAAGATGTAAATTTTTCATGAGAATACGGCTGTAGAGATCTTCTCGAAATGTCCAATTCTTGACCACGGTGCCGAATTGATGTTCCTGGAGTCTCAGCAACATTCTCACGATGTTTTGTGTTGAACGACTAGTTGAAGGACTGAATTTTTCAACAATTACAAACAAAGTAAAATAATTATAAATGCATGTATATTTCCAAAAAACATCATCCAGTTTGTTGATTAAGGTGGTCATCAAGTCCGTTCTTGAAAGAATTAGGAGAACGTGCCAAAACCACATAATCGGGTAGGGAGTTCCACAGGTCGAAAATTCTGTTGGGTAAAAAATGATGCCTGTTGCAGGTGTGAAAATTTTCTTCCTTAAATTTGAAGGAGTTACCTCTAAGACGAGAATCATTGTTTAGTTGAAACATTGTTTCTGGGCAGTTTAATTCACCATTAGGTACTCTGTAAGTTGTTATGAGGTCACCGCGAGTACGTCGCACTACCAATGATTGAAGACGGAGGCGCATAAGACGTTCTTCATATGTAAGGTATTAGCTTTGTTTTGGTTGAGACAGAGAACGGTTCTAGGGCGGTTCAAATTAGTTGACCATTCCATTCATAAGAACATCTAAGTCAAGACATACTGAGAATACAGTTGGGTAACTATTTTGAACTGTTCTAGGCATGTCCGCTGACAGAATCAAAACAAGCCTATTTAAAACCGACTGGGAGTTTTGTAGCACGCCTATGAACACCTTCCAATCTTACAATGTCCTGCTTTAATAATGGAGACCATATGGCTACAGCAAATTCTATCTGAGGGCGAATATAGAATTTATATAACTTGAAAAACATGCTGATGGCGATGGTGATATCACAGAAAGATTTTTTAATTGTGAAAATTAATTGATTGCACTTTTTCACAACTTTAGTAACACGTGCACTCCAAGAAAGAGATTCTGTTATAACAACTCCGAGATCATTTTGATGTGCTACACTCGGTAGATCGATTCCATTAATGTTATACTAATCTAGCATT
This sequence comes from Anoplophora glabripennis, assembly GCF_000390285.2. NCBI lineage: Eukaryota > Metazoa > Arthropoda > Insecta > Coleoptera > Cerambycidae > Anoplophora > Anoplophora glabripennis. The sequence continues at coordinate 573,894 of NW_019416385.1, read as the reverse complement.
GGTTTTGAACATGTGTAGTACACAGCACTTTTCGGAATTAAGAGGCAACAACATCCAGAATACCAATTCATAATCATATCAAGATTATTTTGTAGAAGCGAATAAGGTGAGAAAATCATTTTAAGGTCATCTGCATAAGATAACACTTCAGACGTGCATTGGTAAGGTCAAGCACGTATATCAGAAATAAAATTAATGGTCCAAGGACTGAACCCTGCGGCAAACCGCTTAATACCCTCAGGTTTTCGGAGAAACTGTCAGCAACACGAACCGTAAATTGGCGATCTTCTAGAACTAACTTGATCCAGTTTAAATAGTTTGCCACGGACACCGAAATGGTTCAGTTTATTCAACAGACGGGAGAGCGGCACTTTATTACAGGCTCGAGAAAAATCTATGAATAGGACATCTAGGGGATGTCCATTTCTCAACATAAAGTCCTGGAATTAATAGCTTGCAGTAAATTCGACACAACCGAACGACAGGAGAGAAATCCATGTTGGTGTTGAGGTACGATATCATTTTTAAGTAAAAATTTAATCAGCTCTTCACAAATAATTCTCTCTAATTACTTTACCGCAAAAATGGAACAAAATTCAAATCTTGCATCAATTTTGGAACACCCGATGCTTCTAGTAGCTTGAATGTCGAAGAGTTGATCCCTTGTCTAATCTATGTCCGGCAACATTTTCAGGTTGAGGGTTGTTCGTCTCGATTTATTGAGTATTTAAAAATTTTCGATTAAACAAAATAACAAGGTACATAAACGTTTGTTGTTGCTAATGACAGTACAAGATTTAACTTTTTAATTTATTTTTCTATGGATATGTTTATGTAATTATTAATATAAATACATATAAAAGTGTGATTAGCGACGTAATTATTACATTTTTTTTTCATCAGAGCCTGTTAAATTTCTAACAAACATGTATACAGAGTTAGATAAAAATTGGATGTAATATTCATAACATTTTTTGTGAGCAGATGGACCGAAAAACAGCAAAAGGCGTCAGTTAGAATATGCATATATCTTGTGATATCAATGTACATTTTGTAATTGCATTTTTTTATAGAACCTTTACTAATTTTTTTAGTTTGTTGCTGTTCTTCACGATTTTGAACATATTTTTCTATGTTTGATAATATTTTTCTCGTTAAGTGAAGTGGGTGAAATTGATGAACTATCAGCACATACATATTTTGGAACAACTTTTTAATATTTACTAGTGGATATTCTTGCTTTTCTTAAGTTTCAATATTTTTTATTGTTGTGAATCTGTATAATTAGCAGGTAATTCAAATTTTAGAAGAATTAATTCTGCGTTTTTGTATAATCTAAACTTTACAAGCGACTAATTATTTTGAATTTTTCAAATTGTACCCATCAAAATCGGAATAAATAAATTAAAATTGATGTTAGCAATTTAAAAATCTTTCTCTGCTTAAAATATGTACTTGTTCACTTGTGAGTCGGCAATAACAAATATAACAGTCACTCTAGAAATAAGTTAAGAAACCATTAATTCGCTTAAAAACAATTGAATGTGTAATTTGTTTTGTTGTTAACAAGTACCGCAGATACAAAACCTCAAGGTGAAAAAACTTTAATACAACCATTCATGCCTTTAGTAAATCAGTCATAGTTACGTCACTTTTAGAGATACAAACAAGTAATATTGGAATTCCCATGACTGAAATATACAGGATGTTGAGAAAAAGAATGCAAGAAATAAAGGGGTTATGGAAGATCAAAAAAATAATATTATTTCTTCCTCTGGACCATAGAAGACTTCTGTTTTTGGGATACAGGGTGCTTTCTTTGTTATGTTTCTAATTGATTTCGTTTAATAAGGGGGCTGTATAACCTGGATTAATATATTTCGTGTTACATAAAAGTAAAACTCGTGACATTTTTATATACTCAGAAATTATTATTATTATTTTTTAAACAGTAACTTGCTGCTTAGTAACATTATGTTTGTTCAATATTTGAAACAGTTGTACCTACATGTAAAATTAAACTATATCAAAAACATGGTAAATACGGTTTTTAAAACATTTTTGCCACATCTTATTCAAAAGCAATACGTATATTGCAATCAAACTTAGTAAAGATAATTTCGAAGCAAATTTTTTTAAATATTCCTGTCATAACGTAAAATTTAATTTTACATAAAAATTTCAGTACTCTTGTTAAAATCGCACCGTCTGTCTTTGAGAAAAACGGAATTAACTGTCCCAACGTCATAAAAGTATTTATTTTAATATACAGGGTGTATGAAACTGAATGGATTCAGGAGTATGTTCCTTGAATGAAAATAAAGTAATTTACAGCACGTTACTTTGAAACAACTTTGTTTTTTTTTTAATATTACGGCCAATTGGAAAACGTAACTTGATTTAAATCTTGTAGCCACCCTTAAGGTATGTCTCGTCGGTTTCCCGGAAAGAGTGGAAGCTGGTTAACACTGGGACAGTCAATTGAGATTTTCCTCAATAAAGTTTCCTCAATATTTTTAGCGATTTTCGCAAAAGTATTTTTTCTCCTAACATAGTAATATACGGTATACACTGTAACAAAGTTTAATATAAAAAAATATGTTTTCGAGTTACTATAAGTATTTAATTTAAGACGCGATTTCTATATCCGCAGTCAAAAAATCTAAATTGACCCTAAACCTGATTGAAAAATATATCTACAGACTCCCGATATCAACTTGATTTCAAAGGTTAAACAAGTAACAGTTGAAATATTTACTACTATATTTAAAATACATATTGCATTAAAATTTATTTTATTTAAATGTGCCGCAAGCTTACTTAGCTAATATGTTAATAACATGGAAATGGTTAGTTCTATGAATAAGATGGAATAGATTACTTTTCTTAGAAAGATAAATGGGAATATAAATATGCATTGACGTAGAAATTCTTCAGAGGTAATAACATAATATTCTACAATTTACTTTTTTTTCTTTCTATTTAAAAAAAATTATTAAGATCAAAGTTTTGGCATATTTTATAGGGCGTTAAGAGAGATATGTAGAGGAAACGAGTTTTTTTGCAACGCCCTATGTATTTGTTTATTTTTTAATATTTTTAAAATATAAAACGAAAAGTATTACCTTGTTTTTTAAAACATTCAAGATTTACCTACTTTGTTATAACAATCTGGTTTAAAGTTTAAATTTAATATACTTCATTTTTTCACTACGTAGAATCCGCTATTAGAAGTTTATTACAATGTTATAAGGTATAATACTCATTTAGGTCAAATGCTGATTTACGTCTTTTCGTTTTAACAGCGACAATATCACTGTTTTCACAGTTTGTGCAACATTTGTTTTTTTTGCACAATAAAAATTTTGACTATACATACAGGGTGATTCACAAATGGTGACCAAAAATGAAACCTCGTATTCTTTTGTGAATTTTAAGGAGAGTCTTTCCTATAAAGTTTTTATCTAGGATGATTCGTTAAAAAGATACAGGGTGCTAAACTTCAAAAAATATTTTTAATTTTTTTAAATTTTATAATAATAATAATAATAATAATAATAATAATAATAATAATAATAATAATATTATTATTTATTAATCCATTTAGAGATTTACATGTATAAGGACAGGTCATAAATCAAGACAAACAAACAGATACCTAATACATACATAGTTACAGAATGTCATCGGTAAAATCTTTAATATTGTAATAGCACTTGCTCAGTAACAATTTTCTAATTGAATTCTTAAATTTATTAATATCCATGGTCTTATATAGTGTCGATAATTTATTATAAAATCTTATTCCTTGATAGTACGCTGACAGTTTAAATTTTTTAGTTTTATGTTTAGGAATACAAAACAGGTCACAATTTTGGGTAGAGAAGTTATGAATTTTAGAATTATTTGTAAAGTTATTATTAATATTCTCCTTGACGTACAATAATACTTTGAAAATATAGATACATGGAAAGTTAATATTAAGTTTCACGAGACTTTATATTAAATATACTTCTAATTATACGCTTCTGTGCTAGAAAGATCCTATAACTATTAGCAGCACAACCCCATAGAATGACATTATAAGAAAAATGGCAATATACTATACTATAATAAACATTTATTAAGGCACACAATGGCATAGTTTTCTTTATCCGTAGTATAGCATAATATGATCTGTTCAATGTTCGACATAATACATTTATGTGATCTGTCCACTTTAAGTGGCAGTCAAGATGAACACCCAGAAAGTTGGTACTTTCGGATGATTCCAAAATGATTTTATCAAAGTTGAAATACAATTTTGTGTCTGTGACAGATTTATTATGGAAATAAATTATTTTCGTCCTATTAATATTCAAGATAAGGTTATTTGATTTACACCATTTGTCAAAACAGATAATACAACTCTCACAAACTCTAACGAGTTCCTCATGGGTCGGAGCAGAAGCCGTAACAGATGTGTCGTCAGCGAATAGCGTTATAGCAGCAGAATTCATATAAGTAGGCAAGTCATTTATAAATAATAGAAAAATTTTCGGTCCCAGTACCGATCCCTGAGGACCACCTAGAGTGACACCTTGATTGACAGACAAGGCCTCTTTAATTTTAACATGCATAGATCTGTTAGATAAAAATTGGATTATCCAGTCTAAGAATATCCCTCTGAAACCAATGTTGTACAATTTACTTTTAAAGTGCGTGTTAAATCGAAAAAAAAAACAGCTAGGTACGTGTCTTCCCTCGTCTAAATTTTTATAGATTCTCTCAGTCAGACTGCAAACCGCTGACTGGGTAGATTTACCAGAACGGAAACCGTGTTGGCAATTAGTCATTATCTTGTATTTTTCAAGAAAAGTTGTCACCCTGTTCAAGACTGCACGTTCAAACACTTTGGAGAAAACACTCAACAACGATATTGGTCTGTAATTGGCAATGTCCTCTGGATTATTGTTTTTATAGATAGGAACAACAGTTGCACATTTTAATGATTCGGGAAATTGTCCAGTACTAACGGATAAATTAATTAGTTATCATTTTATTGATTTTATTTGAGTAAATGCTCAAAAATACTTCTATTCCCACGAACACAGGCCCGACATCTTTTTAGTAGGTAACGAAATTTATTGTTGCTTGAATCTGATGAAAAGCATTATTTATTTTTTCTTCTAACTGCTCAGAATGTCAGAGTTGCTATCATAAACCACTATGTAATTTTAAAAAGTATTATACATATTCGAATATTGAAGTATGTGCTCAGTTCGTTTTTTAAGTTTTACTCGAAAATCAGGCATTTTTCGAAAAACATGAGACAGTAGTAATTTGTAGAAAATTGAGAGATGAATCCGAAAATATCATGGTTGTTACCGTAAAGCGGCAGCGTACTATTTTATTTAGAAAAATATGCCACCGATACCCTATATCTCCGCCAATGTTTATATAAATACATGTGCCCAATTTCAAAATATTTCACTTACTAGTTTTGAAGTTATTTAAAGAAATTAAAAATATTTCTAGCGTCCCAGATAAAAACTTTATAGGAAAGACTCCCCTTAAAATTCACCAAAGAATACGAGGTTTCATTTTTAGTCACCATTTGTGAATCACCCTGTATATTGCGGAGGATTATTAATAAACCAAAATATCGTGAAAACTGTCAAAGTAAATATGTGACATGTGTAGGTACATATCATTGTAATCAGCAAAAGACAGGACTACGAAAATCGACAAATATAGAGGTGTTCTATTAAAAAAAAAACACAAATTTGGCTCTGGAACACCTGATTGTTTTTTCCCTTTACAGATTCATTTACATAATTTTTACCTTTACTTAGTTGTGTTGCTAACACAACTTTCATCAGTTCACGTTAAACACTTTCTGAGATAAATTTGAAATATCTTTCATACACTTCCCGTACCTTGAAAACCAACGACTTTAGGATCTTAATTTATGAAGGCTTTAGTACCTTATATAATTCAAGGCATATCCTTCTCAGAAGTTATGAAATCGACCTAGAAAGCATCTTCCATGTCGCGAGTGCTTATTCAAATTTTCGCTAGAGTTACACTGTCATGTTATGTTAATTTTTTATTTAAGTAGGTACATGTAGTACGTTTATTATATGTATTACAAACAGTTTTGATCCTTGTAAAATATTTCATTTGAAATCACATAGGTATTATTTAGTCAATTAAGAAAAAAATAATTAGTTACAGCAGGTTGCTTAAAAATAATGAGATGTCGTCAAATGCAAATATTACCTCTCGATTACGAAAAGTTGTCACTAATTGTATGTAGAAACAAGAATTTCAATGAAATAAAATGAATGTCGGAAATAAGCACCCACCAGTAATAAGTGTAAAGTTAGACAGTGTACTAAGTTGTTACAAATATAATGCAATATAATCGATCATTTGGTTTGTTAGAATAATAGAAAACAATAACAAAAACGATGGAAACATGATAGGAATTGGATTAGATCTTCGTGGAATTATATAATTTTGAATGTATTCGGAATTATTATTCCATACACTATAATACAAATTATGGATCAAAAATTTTTTTCTTCTACTTTAAATTTTACCTGGAAAAATGAAAACTAGAAACAAATTTTACTAAAAAACTGGCGTTTGATATTTTTGTCAATATTTTAATAACAATACAAATACGAATAAAATATTGCTAACAAAATTTTTATGTTACGTAGATTTTTCTATCTGTTAATTAAACCTATATGTCTAATATTTTGTTACGAGAAAATTTACATTAGTGGCAATTGTTAAATAAATAACTAATTTTTTTATTTCTTGGAGTTGCCAAAATAAAAGGAATTCCTTTTGGGATATTGCATAATAAAATTTATGAATCGAACAATTGACAATATTAACGCAGTGACTGAATCATTTTTTCTGGTTTCATTAACTAATACAATGAGTAATCCGCCAGATAATGCTTGATTTTTTCCAGTCTGGGATTTTCCCATAATTACAAGAAATCTAATACATAAGTGACAAATAAAAGAGGTACTTATTCTATCAGATAAATTACTTCATACAACCTCAAGATAGTTATATCATATATTAATTATTAATAAAATGTATATTTTCAACTTTCAACTTAATGAATAAATTAATGAAATGAAAAATTCATGTAAATAACATTCATAAAAGCATTTTAAAAGTAAATGGTGCTGTTTATGGTTGGAACTTGGAAACTTTCAATTTTTAAGTAAATAACTTTAAGAAAATGTTGAAAATTTATTTAATTTTGAAGAGGTAGGTATAGTCTTTCCGATATCAATTGAAGAACCACGAGGATGACAGTATGTACCAGGTTCGGTCGTTGACGCAGCAACTCGGCATTGAAATATTTGAAAAACTTATTTCCATATTTATTTAGCCATACCCATATATAGGTCGGGTCGAACTAAACGTGCAGGTAGTAGAAATATATACGCCCAGTTGAAGAATGAGCGTGCGGGCAAACAGTAATACGCACTGTTGCTCGGGTCAACTGCGTCATAAATTTCAGTTGTCGACAAGTCGCCTGGCAGTGCAGTGCAGCAATCCGGAATTTGGTGTGATTCAGATAATTTTAATTTATTATAGGCACCTTCTATTAATCATTCATATTAGAATTGCTAAAGGAAGAAATAAGATGGATATTTGGTTTATTAATATTATTACAACATGGCATTATGGAGACCTTTTCAACGGAACAAAACGAAATTTACCATCAATATAATAAAATTGTTTGAGGACATAAATAATTAAAATATGTTGTTGGCCAAGTCAACATATAATAGAAATTTTCCACACATTATATACAAATTATTATAATTTTTTACCTTTAGCAGAAAACTTTTTTAGAGACGCTTATGGAACTCATTAAATTTGATTGCTCAGCTTTTTTTATACATGTTCAACTGACTTCGGCAATACTATAGGTAGAGGTAGTGTTAGAACCCAATCCTGCCGTATTTATGATAAAAATATTTCATTAATTTACTTTTTTTCTTTTATAATTACCGAAATACAATAACGTCTTGTCATACAATTTCTGTTGAAAAAGTTATGTTTTACCAAATATGTGAAAAGAATGACTTGACATTCCCGTTCCAAAAAAATTATTCTAAAAATTTAAATAATTTTCATCTCATAATAATTATTCAATCTACTGGTTCAAAAACTTCAGAAAACTGTTGATAAGTATAGTTGGGGGGTTTTCGTCGGCTAGTCATAGGCGTCGTATAAACAAATAAATAATCAGGTAGGTATAAATAAAAATAAATAAATTTGCGTATTTTATCAGCGAAAGGTCGTTTTTTCCCCTTGGGGCGTTCGATATTATTAGAATATTACGTATACAAGAAGCAAACGCGAAACCAATAACTGCCGTTATTACCGGTTCCGTATGGCGCGCTGTAGCGAAAGGCCGACGCGACAGCGATCATCTGACCGGGTTCCGAACTCTATTGATAAGTATTATTTGCTTCCAGGATCAGGTTCCTAAGAGAGATATAGTTGCGAAAAAGTTCTTCTAAACAGTGTGGACGATATATTAATTTTATTAGGCTTCCGCAAGACATTTGATATACGAAAATGATGAATTACATAATTTAAGTACTCAAATAGGATTACGGCTAATGCAAAAGTCCTTTTCGTGTCAGATTTTTAAGGAATATAAAAATAAACCAATTGTCTTAAGTATTGATTATTTAGTGTCATTGAAAATAAATTATTTGCTAGTATAAATTAAATTGTTATTATCTTATTCTTTATTCAATTCCCTGGATTGGTAGATATGTATACAAAATAGCGCAATTTTGGATTTTATACAATTAGTTCATATTTCTCTTTCACAATTTATATTTAATAATCAGAAAGAAATCGGAATAGGCAAGGGGTGTAAAATATTGTTTTTTTTTATTACATTTCGAATAAAAAACTTTATTAGCATTTTAAAAAGTTGTAATTTCCAATTATAGGCATTATTAAGGTCTCTTATTATACATTATTTGTATATGTCAAATATATTATATTATAAAAAATATTTAAACTTTCTTTTTACTATGTTAATGGTCTGTATTCCTACAAATTGGGAGATTTAGTATATACAGGATGATTCACAAATGGTGACCAAAAATGAAACCTCGTATTCTTTGGTGAACTTTAAGGGGAGTCTTTCCTATAAAGTTTTTATCTAGGACGCTTCATTAAAAAGATATAGGGTGTTAAACTTCAAAAAATATTTTTAATTTTTTAAAATAATTTAACTTTTTATCTTAAAATTAGTCAAAGATTCACCGTTTAAAGTATATACAAGTACTTAATAAACACCCTGTATAGTCACTGAGAAGCCATGAATTTTATGTAACTGTATGTAACACATTTTCTCAAAAAAATATACTAAATGTTTTATAGACGTTAAAAAAAATAGTATTATTGTTCCTCTTTTGGGCAGAGTATACGCTAAATTTAAATATTTTTCTGTGCAAATACCTTTGTAATCAAACAGTTTTCCATCCACTCATCAGGTAATTCTGCAAGCTATGCAGCTACATGCGTAAATCCTACATTTTTAATACTGTGCCCAAATTTATAATTTTGACATTCCCGAAAAAGGATACTTTGCACAATTATTGACAAATAACTAAGTATTTTGCGAATTACATACGAGGAAGAGAAATAAACATGTAATTTTTAGAAGACAACGCAATTTCTCAAGTTTCGAATTAAGAAACAGTGTTCTTCGAAACTTGTTTCCTTATGTAAACGAACTCATTAGAATCATAAAGAGAGCATGTGCATATTCACTTTATCTATATTGCTTTTATGTTAAAAGTTTCGTATTGAATAAATGACCTACTATTTAATCCATTCCACAAGTTGCAACAGACTGCAAACATCTTCTGCAGCAACTAGCTGTACTACATTTTTTATAAGATTGATTTGTTCGCTGACCTGCTGCAGATTCACTTGAGATTACAAATTTGAATAACGCTAATGAAATTTCTTTGGTTACTGGCATTCTCTCCATTAGGTTTTTTTTTAATACCTGATTCGATACAAACTTTCATTTTCGTTAAATGGCTTACTTTTGCTAATGTTTTAAAGTCTAATTGATTGAAAGTAGTTCGTTAATAGATACATTGAATACAAAAGTATATCTTACTGTTGTTTAAGAATTATAGAAAAATATTCAAAAAATGTAAAAATATCTTAAACCTTTTTAGAATTTTTTATATACTTAAAAGTTTTAAAAGCAAATTAGAGGTCATATAGGAACAAGTCTTTTTGTAAAAGTTTAATGCTAGAATATCCTTCTGATTCTCAGTAAAAAAAAGTATTGTATAAAGATATGAAATGACCAGGTACTTGAATGAATAATATGGTTGGCAAATTTTTTAGTGACTCAGGCATTAAAAAAACTATTATCCGCTTAACTTATTTCACTATTTAGTTGATTAATAATTCCTTTTACAAATTGGATAGGTACTTAGAATTATTATTTATGATACAGAGCAGATTAAAATTCAAAGGGTGGGTATCGATGGAATACAAAATTGTATTACTTTCAAGCGTTACAATGGGGTATAATTTGAAAATTGAAAATATTACAATAAATAATGTATAAATTTTGAAATAGTAGTACTTTTATAACTGAACAATCATTTATGTAATAGGTGGTTTCTTATTGAAATGGACCACTAAATTTTTACGAATTCTGATAGCGATGATAGGTATAAAATTTGGAGGTAGGTACATCACTAATTTTTATGCATTTGTTTCTGCTGATTTTGTATGTCAATTTTTGGGGGCCAATTTCTCTGTATATCTGAAAGTTTCTCCTATCTTCCGAAAATATAGAAAAAAATACAGTCTTTACGATGTCTGTTGAGATCATATTCCAAGAAGACCCCTGTGTTACTCTCTTGGAATTAACCGCATTCTACACCCGAGGTAGGAAGACATTGGCGGCGTGGCGTTCATCGTAGCAGCTTGCAGTGGATAATGTGACTTTCAGTTATGAAAGCCTATTTCTTCCTAAGTGTATTGTCCTGTTCATTTCATGTTTTTTTGTTTATTTCTTTTTTTTTTGCCCTGGCTTTTTTATTTGTATTATCTTCTAGTTTATTTATGACTTGTACTCTTCTGTACCGGGTGATTTTCTATAACGTCCACCCACCTTAACTTGTTTATTTGGGTCAGTAAAATTTTGTAACAAATGTGAGCTGTAGGATTTCTTCTGTACTTTTTACACATGTATTTGAAAATTGATCAAACATATTAGTAAATATACAGGGTAGATCAAAAAGTATACTTCATATGAATTAATTTATTGACTCTTCGTTTAATGCTAACCATTTTTTATATTTCAAGTCATATACTCAAAGTCAATGATCTTTGAAATATTAGCAAATAAAATTTCAAATTTAAAAATTTTCAGTTCTTATCTAGCATCAATAAAAGTGCCAGTAACTTCATTAAATAATTCAAAAAGTATTGCTGCAAATTGTTATTAATGCCATACTCGCAAAGAGAAAAACAAAGAAGTTCGTAACAACTATAATGCCACAGCAACGCGACGAGACTTAACTCGAGAAAGTCCAAGAATGCACGTTCCTTGCAAAAAGCAATTAAAAGAATATTCGAAAAATATCAAGAAACATCAAGTCTGAACAGAGACAAAAAAGTGGTGCAAGATAATGAAGACGCGCAACTTAATGTATTACTTTCTGTGCAAGAAATCCAAATATATCCATAAGGCATATTTCAAAAGGTTTACAAAAATGTCCTATTCAAAAGTTCAGCAGAAGACTCTTAAGAATGCTGGTTAGAAGCCTTTCAAAATCAGACTCCCTCTAAAATTGACACACACGCATAAGAGAAAAGAGAATAGAATTTTACCGCCTCCCAACTTTTTTAAGAAACATCCCGTGGACGGATCAGTCTATCTTTGCTACGAATGGCATGATAAATAGAAAAAGTACCAGATATTGGTCTACAGAAAACCCATTCTGTTACAGAGAATTTAGATTTCAAGGGAACCAGTTCATTAACGTTTGATGCGTATTAATGGATAACAAAATTATTTTTTTTATCCAAACTTGAATGGGGACTCATATTTAAACTTTCACGAAAACGATCTAGAAGATTTTTTAGATGACTTACCTTTGCAGCATTTTGGACATGTTACATTCCAGCAGGACGGAGCCCCACCCTATAGCACCTTAAGAGTGAGAAACCACTTAAACCAACGTTTCAACATATTGATTGGCAGAAGAAATGCTCTAATTAACTAACTGGCTGGTCAACAGTCCAGATCTTACTCCAGTATAACTCCGAAAGATGGGACCAGTTGGCAAAAAGAAAAAATACGGGTCCCCTAAATTTATCTTAAAAATCATTGACCAAATTTTGTTGCATATACAGGACACCCTGTATAGGTACATATTTATCTAATATATATTTTAATAATCTGAAAATAACGCGGAAAATTTCATGGCACGCCCCTGCCGCGGTAAATTGTTACAGTAGTTTCGATAACAGAACTTTATTGGCTTATTCTTTTCTTGGAATTCTATCTCAATAAATATTGTACACACATAAAAATAATTGTTTAATTCAATGTAGTAAAATTTAAACTAAACAAATAATATCTTCCCATATCCGCAATGCAAACATGTATTTGAACAAAGAATATTATTTCTTTAAAATATTTATTTCAATTAAATAATAAACGCTTCACATGAAAAATATTTATGTATTGAAATAATGTACATATTGTTGACTCAAATTTTTCATTGGTTTAGAGAAAACATTTGTAATTTTATTTTAAAAATACTATAAAATTAATATAACATTACATTTGTTCTAACAAAACAAAATATATGTTTGAAAGAAAATTATTGTTTTTTAAATATAAATAAATGGTTTTATTTGATATGAGACTATAACTTTTCTGAATTAAATAAAATAGTTCTTTGGAATAAAAATTTGGAACTTTTTTAGGAAAGATAGGGTAAGGTTAAAATAAAAGTATGAGTATGTTTGAATGCAATGTATTTTTTCTTAAATAAACTTATACACAAAACATTACAAATATAAGAAATAATTTTAAGAATTAATGTTCCTTAGCTGTTTATATCCGAGACAGTGTGAACTACGGTAGGTTTAACTGTTCCTAAAGTTTTAATGTCTACCGTTACAAAATTTTCAGAGATCTTCACAGAATAAGCACTATGATGTCGATATCTTGATATATTCAACAAATGCAGGACGTTTTTCTATTTTGGTCGTTTGCTGTAATTAATTGTTTGTAAAAAATATTTTTGTGAAAAGGATTTTTATACAGTTGTTTACATAAAGATATATTTTTATCTTTTCTGTTTTAACAGAAATTTATAGTTCTTTTAAACCCTATCTGCCATTCGACTTTTGAAACTTTTTCTTTAAAATCATAGTTAGGCAGAAAGAATGCATATTTCTTGATACAAAATACGTAAAACACTGCGAGTTTAATCATAAAACAGTTGAATTATAAATAAATAGTTTTGATAGTACATTTTGCGTCCTTGAAAAATAAATTTTACGTATATTTCAAAAATCAGAAAATATGTAGTACCTTTGAGTTTAAAAAAATAAATTTCTATCCATCCATAGTTTATAGAAAAATATTGTATAGATGTGTTATTACATTATGCACTAAAAACTGATAATGATGACTTCTTTCCAAAAAAAAAATAATCGTCACTACAATAAAGCGGATAAAATTGAAAAACGCTCTATGTATATCTAATGAAGCAATGAATTTTAAGCAATATTTTTTTTGGATTTTTGTAATAAATGTGTTTTTTAAAAACTTCTATAGATCGACCATACAAAATAATATAATAAGTTGAAATATTATCGTATCTTAGAAATGATTTTCATTCAATATCTATTTCTACGCCCAAGCCTCTTCATCGTAACTTACATTGATCAGAATGAAGATACTGTACTCGGAAATTTTGAAGAATAAACCTAAAATTTATTTGTCAAAGGACCCATTCGTATTTCCGTAGTTTGCAAAATCAATGCATTAGAATGCGACAGGACACCTTGACCTCGAAGGCAATTTGTATATAAAGAATTTCTTTTAAGGAGCCGGGTCTCATAGAGAGAGCGGAGATAATAGGTTAAACATCATGAAGGTTTTTGCGACTGTTGCGGTAGTGGTTGTGGTGTTAGTGGTGTGTTGCACGGGTCAGGTAAAGTACATTTTTTATGTACTAGTTTACAATTAACAACATAAAATGAAATGTATCAGTGTGACGAATTTAAAACTATTACTTATTTTATTTAATAAAATTGCAAAACTCATTGCGATACTCCTTTTTCAAAACACTTGCATTTCCTTTTTTAATCATGGTTACATGTTTGTTTTGTTTAAATTCTTTATTTTACTTTCCCTTATATACAGGGTGTAACACAACACAATGTAAAAAATAGAGAAGTACTTTTTGTGAATATTTAAGAATATATTCTTGTACAGGTTGTTTTCAAATTGCCTCCGTATATTTTTAGGGATGGTATGATGTTCTTCGAGATATGTTAATCATATTTTAAATTTAGACTTTGGCGATTTGTGCCTTAATTTAAACTACAGTATTGAGATCTTACGTGTTACCTACGGAATAATTTTAGAGAGGTGACTGTCACTATTTCGTAACAATATTTTTAAATTTTACACCGTTATTTAAAATTCCGGTAAAGTACCAAGTTCTAGATTATTAGAGAAAAACGTACTCTTGTTTAAATTCGATAAATCGGACGTTTTCAAGAAATTCAGATTTACACAAGACAATGTCATTTGTAAAATTTCATATCTCGTATTGCTTATATTGGCCTACATTTCGACTAAAAAGCATTAAAAAAAATTGTCTTGAAAATTTCAAAATTTTTGAAACCACTAGTAATACAAATGAAGTTTTTTTACAGAAATTCTGAATTTTAATTTCTCGAAAACACATCATTTTATCAAAGTTAAACAATAATTACATTATTTTCTCTAGGGGACTTAAGATTAATACTTTCCGCATTAAAAAAAATAAATAAAAACAAAAAAATTAAACTATTGCTTGCTGTAAGACGTGATATTTGACGTGTACAGATATTTGAGTCTAGGTTTAAAATACGAATAAGATATCTCCAAGAACTTTTAGGATAAAAGATAAAACCACTATATACTATACCCTCCCCCTCAAAGCAGTATATTCCCCTGTTATCCATTTTTGAAAATAGTCGAGGAAATAAAGCACTGAACCTTTGAAATCTGTGCAGTAAGATGGATCGTGATGAGGTTTTTTGCATTCGATTCGTTAGAGCGTCCAGAAAGTTTGTGACCCTATGTGATCAATGATAAATGAAAATTGCATCGGTGCATAAGAAAAATGCATTTTTAAAATTGCATCTCGAAGAGTTAAAATATGAAAAATTTACATCTCGGAAAATATTGACGGAAATTAGTTCAATTTTGCTACTCGGAGGTTTTTGGGGTCGCTGAACACGAATATCACGACGGCAACGGTCTCCGAGGTACCTAGTGCCCAGGGTGGCCGGTTTCCACGTCGTCGCCTGGAGTTTTGTGGAAATTCGTTATAAACTTAGCCGAAACTCGTTACATCGAGGTTTTTGGGATCGCTCGACACGAATATCACGACGGCAACGGTCTCACATCCATCTTACTGCAGAGATTTCAGAGGTAAGGCCGTTTTTAGTGCTTTATTTCCTCGACTAAAAAGGTTATATAAAAAACGTATGTACCCTTATTTTATTATGGAAACGTTTGCTCTTGAAGGGTGGAAGTTCTCAAAAATATCAAGTTCTCAAAGGCACAGATATGTGTAAAAAAATAATGTAAACATATCCTCTTTACAAAGTATAATTGCAATTAGAAAAAGTCAGGAGATCATTTATATTCAAAATAAAATTTGCATTTAAAAAATAATAAAAAAAATTGTATTGGTGTATATAATTTTGAGGAAAGTTACCAACATGACTACACACATATCTACGCCACTGGTTTGAGCTGAGACTTAATTCTTTTCATATTGAATACCATCCTATTCATGTACTGTGCACATAAAAATTTCGTTTCAATATCGTCATTTGTTCAGACGATCTACTTGTCAAAAACGAAAACTTTGAAGGCAAATGTTTGTATTTTGTATAATTACTTACTTTTTACTGTATCTAAATTTGCATCATCAAAATATCACATTTTTTACATCAGTAGTTACTTCAAAAATTGGTATATTTCTAATGATTTCTGATTAATTATTTCTCACAATTGCGGAATCGTATTTCAATTTCTAATTAAAGCAGAAATCGATCTGCTAAACTTGGTACATTTGGAATTGCAAGCGATAATTGAGTTCAAGCATTTAAAAAGATATAATACACTGTATCCTAAAAGTATACGTAAGAAATATTTTGTTAATGAAGTACTTAGATATTACCTAAAACTTCTTTAAATGTGTGGCTAGTTCGCTTCTTAACTTAGATTTTACGAAACTATTAGGTATTATTAAACTCATATTATTTCTAAAATCATTAAAATAAAAACTAGAGGAAAATTTTAAACTAAATAGAATACATTTTGGGCCTTACGGAACTATAGATATTATTTGCAGCAGAGGGTAACAGGATTGTTAGAGACATTTTGAAAACGTTTGCAAGATACGAAGCCTTAAATAGATTTTAGATTTAGTTGATTACGCATATTTCATAATTTTGGAAAGCTTAATATAATTTTAACAATATATAATGTTTCTAAATACATAGTTTGCGACATGATGGAAGTGAAATATAGTACATTATGTATAAAAGAACTAATGTACTTCTAAAATTTTAAAACGCAGTTGGTACATCAAGAAATCAAGAAATACATATGCTAGGTTTTGTACTTAGTAGTCAAAATTATTTTATAAATGGGTCTCAGATTCGGTAGAAACGTCAAATCTAGATATCATGTTATTTTATCATTAGATTTATAAACTCACAACGAGAAAAGTTAAAGTAAGACTGACTACCCACAAATTTTTATGTTTGACCACAAGTTTTGATGTTTGCCCACAAATTTTGATGTTTGCACAAAATTAGGATAGGAGTATTGTGGTTGACTCCATGTTTAACAACGAGGTACAAAACAATATACCTGACGATAATACGTTCTACAACCCGCTTCAGATGGTCACTTGCCAAACATTTGTCAAACGTAAACATATATTATATCGTGTGGATAGTGCATATCGTCTATACGTCGTATATCGTCTGCATGATAAAATTTGACTCTATGGATTTCTGCCAAATATTTGAGACACTTATGTATGACAAATGTTTGAGAGACACTTGTGTTCTGAGGTTAGACACTAATACAATACTTTTAATTCATGACGAACGAAACCATTTTCTAAAGGTTCAGTGAAATATTTCAAACAGTAGAAATAACTGTTTCCCAGAGAGATTATATTTTCCTAATTTTATTTCACTTTAAATTTATTTTTTTTTAAATAAGAGCTTTAATTTTATATGTTGCATTTAAACATAAACACAAAAATATATAATTTAATTCAATAAGACTGTCTATGTTACAGTAATTTTTTACTATTTGTCTGTGGTTTTTTGATAAAGTCTAGTAAAAATTAGCATATCAGCAACATTATAAGGATAGATATATAAAATGCAAACTATTGTGAAATGTGAAGTGTTCTAACAAAGGGTAATTTTAATATTAGTGCAAAAGAAAATAAAAACTGAAATATATTGTTCCACGTTTCTTTTAGAAATTCACGCTGTTTGTGCAAATTTTTTTAATATGTATGTTTTTCTCAACTAAAGTACCTATAACGTCGCTAGAGTGAAAGCAAAGCAGTTTCTCCTTTTGGTGTTATTTGTAATCCTCAGTCTTGTTAATTAAACTCTATTTAGGGACTTGCTTTTTCTTCCTGTCATACCAAAAATAAGATATGTTTTCTATATATCTAAGATTTACGGCATTCCGATGAAAAGCGTAGTTGTTACATCCTTATAACAATTGTGAAACTAAAACTCCCAATTTGTACGCAGATAGACAATTTATGGTATAACATTTCTTTCTATAACAAAAACGGAAAAGTGAAAAACGTTGTTTTCTTTTTAAGAACAATCAGTTAACCATATCATGAGTTGTGAATATCTACTACCCTTATATGCCTCTCACGTTTAATAAAAAAAAATGTGATTCATTGTTTATTCATTATTTTCTTTGTAATTTCAAAAAACATTTAAAAAGTTTATTTTGTTTCCCTAAGCACCGTTTTGAAAATAAGACAAAATTTCGTGTAATTTTTTCTTCACGAAAGCAAGAGAAATAAAAGAGGTAAAATATTACGTGCATTATTGCGTCCATTATGCAACAGGCTGGTCAGGAAATGGTGAGTAATCCAATAAATTTTCGTGGGTCTTGGAAAATGTCACAAGTTTTTTGTAAATTTTATATTCGGATTCAGTCGGTAGAAGTATTAGCTTTTGAAGTTGAGTTTTGAGGTTTTAAATAACACAAAAATGTATAAGTATATATTAAATAAACACAAAAATTATAACGAAAAATCAATTTTCAACTTTCAATAGCTGACAACTCGACAGAGTGAGCAGGAAGAAAAAAAATGTATATAAGGGTGATTCAAAATTTACTACAAAGAATTTAGAGGCGTATTTTTGAAGAGTTGATTGCATACCATATTTTCTAATTTTATTAACTATTTACAGTGAAATTTCGAGAAAATCATTGGTGACTAGTGACAATACTACCGTTTAGTCAGCAGTGATCCTTATAGGTGACGCCTTCTTCAAGCAGCGTCAAAACCAATGACATATTTAAATTTAAAATCAAAAAATAAAAAATAAAAAACTTTAACATCCTGTATATCGAAAATTAAGCATTTGTGGACCTACGTTTATAGGAAAAAAGTCTTACTTTGACCTAAAAAATACGCCCCTAAATTTTTTGTACACAATTTTGAATTACCCTGTATATGTATATTTGTGGCGTTATTTTTGCAAAACCTACTAAAATCCGGGAAACTATCTACCATTCTCAAGTCACCTCATAAATGTGTGTCTTGATAAGAGAATCAAGGATTACATCAAATTTAGAGAAGAAATATTACTTGTTTAAAATAACTAGAATCGAGTTGTTCCAGTTTAATCTATTGTTAAATTATATTTACCCATACATAAATAATTTTATTTATTACTTCATTTCATAAGAAATTACACAGAATTACCTACAACGGTGAAAGTAAATTATACCGGTGGTAAATGAAGGTCAATTAAGACAACAAAACATGGTACATTTAATTTAAATTGATATACAGGGTGAGTCAGAAAGAATGGGTCAACAGTAAGCTGGAGATACTAGACACCAAAATATTATGTTTGAGCTCATCATGCATTATACGAATTTCGCTGGTTTAAGAAATACAGGGTGTTCAAAGTTTAAATTTTATTCTGATATTTCTCAATAATTCAGAAAGTTTTGATAGCATGATTCTGAAAATTGGTAGTGTTGTTTTTTTTTTTTGGGATTTCGGATTTTGAGGTTTTTTTTGCGTTTGTTTTTGGGGGGGGTTGTTTTCCCGTTTTTTTTTGGTTAATTCGGACCTTTTTTTTTTATCTGTTGAGCTATGCTTAAAAAAAGCTAAAAATCTATACGTACGTTAAATTCTATATAAAAAATACACTCTTGTTTAGGCCGCGTAACTTTATCGGTTTCAGAGTTATTTGCATTGAAAAGTTTCAATGTATGTTGTGGTGATTTTCTATTCTCAAAAGATGAAAATAACAATAACAATTATTGATAATAACCTACTTCAATACATTTTATTATACACTCTACAATGTCTCTGAATATTAAATTATTAATACAAAATGTCCCTATTCTTTTTAAATGCATTCTCGGTTACTTGTATTTTCTGCCGCAACTCTTCAACAGAATTAATTTTTTCACGATACACCACATCCTTCAAGTTTGACCACACTGAGAAGTCCGGAGGGTTTAAGTCTGGACTTCTTGGTGGCCAACTAAATTCATTCCTACGGCCAATCCACCGATGAGGAAAATGTTCATTTAAGTACTGGTGTACTGGTAAGGCAAAATGTGGTAGTACATCATCTAGAAGCTCGTTTAAATTATGTTGAAGAAAATTTAAATAATGAGGTCCAGTCAGATTGGGTGGCAATTCAAAAGGCCCTATGAAAAAAAAAACATAAATTAAACCACACCAAATATTCACCTTAAACTCATGCTGAAAATGTCTTTCTTTTACAGCATGCGGAATCTCACAAATGATTGTTCTTCCAATTGAAAACTCCTCGTCTAGTAAATGTCGCCTCATCAGTAAATAAAATCTTATTGAGGAAATCGGGGTTTTCCGTTTGCATATTTTGTATAAACTGAGCAAATTGTAGGCGAGCTGGTAAATCTTGAGGCAATAACTGCTGAACTGGAGTATGATGACATGGATGGAGCATTTCTTTTTTCAAAATTCTACAAATGGACGATTGACTTACCCCCGTTGCCGCACTTAACCGACGAGTACGAGTAGTAAAATTTTCTCTTCTTCGTTGACTGTGATAGATTTTGGAGTACCATGGTTACTTTTTGGTCGAAAAGATCCAGATCCGCCTAAGCGATTGTAAAGAATTCTGAATAGTTTATAATTAGGTACCTAATCTATTTGAATACAATTGCACATATCTTCGGGCCNATTTTTCAATGCAATTCACGGGAAATCGTAGTTTACGTCGTAAACTTTATTTTGCGAAAAATTCAAGTTTTAATATTCATAAACAATTGCGCTACGATTAAAAAAAAATCTTATCTTGGCTCCTGTTGGTCGTAGAGGACACTTTTTTTATTTTAAAACTGTATTTTTTTGTCAGCTATCCATTGCACCTATTTTCGGTGAGATAGCATAAATAGCAACAATGTTTTTCAAATTGTTTATAAGCGAAAAACGCACGGTTTTTAATGCACAATTTGAGAATGTTACTGTCAAAAAAACGGTAATATTTTTTAATAGGTCGCTTAATTGAGTCTTTAAGATTACAATGACGCTTTCAGAATAATGTTTGATTGAAAATTAACGCCTGTACAGAGGCTTAAAGTTCATAACTTTTGGAGCCTCCGNAAAAGATCCAGATCCGCCTAAGCGATTGTAAAGATTTATGAATAGTTTATAATTAGGTAATCTATTTGGATACAATTGCACATATCTTCGGGCCGCCACATGTTCATTAAAATTAGCCGGAGCAAAAACACAAATCATATCATGCATCTCACTGGTGGAAAAATTATTATGTCACGGCATTTTTTGATCACTAGCTAATAATTTTGCACGAATAATAAATCACACGCACGCAAAATACGTTTATATTTATTGACATGAAAATTTGAAATTTTACACAAGCCTACTTAGAAAAGAAATAGCAATCAGCGCCTGAAAAAAATATTACCACAAAATACATTGAAACTTTTAAATGCAAATAACTCAGAAACCGATAAAGTTACGCGGCCTAAACAAGAGTATATTTTTTATGTAGAATTTAACGTACGTTTAGATTTTTAGAGCATAGCTCAACAGATAAAAAAAATATGTTCTGATTTACCTAAATAATATGGTGAAACTAGCGCCCTCTAAGAGCAACGTCAAAATAATCTTCAAATTTGTAATTCTCATACCAAAAAACCCACCACTACCAAGTTTCAGAATCATGCTATCAAAACTTTCTCAGTTATTGAGAAATTTCAGAATAAAATTGAAACCTTGAACACCCTGTAGTTCTTAAACCAGCGACATTCATATAAGGCATGATGAGCTCAAACATAATATTTTGGTGTTTAGTATCTCCAGTTTAGTGTTGACCCATTCTTTCTGACTCACCCTGTATATTTTTTCTAGTGAACAACATTTCATTGAAAAAAAAGTAATGTACCCTTAGTAGAGTAAAAAAACAAATTAAATTACTTCAAAATAGAAATTGAATTATTTAATTTACATACTTTTGAGCCTTGGGAGACAGAAATTAAACTATTATAAGTGAATTTTGTATTGGAAGCATACAATAAAAAAATTATGAGGTGGTCAGTTGGGTGGAGGTTCCAAAAGAATGACACCCAATATGTCATTTTTTACATACTTTTGTAACCACGAGTGGGTATATTACACATAAATAAATAAAGATGCATAAACTTTTAACTCAAACCATCAAACTTTGAGGGCATGTAGAACTCTAAAAAATAATGGAGGAAACTACATATATTGTTTTATCCAATACTTGTATATAATGATACTATAATTTATTTAGTTTTAAACGAATAATGTGGCCTATAAGTCACTAGTGAGGTATAAGTCATACGTCACTATTAGTTATAGCTTATAACCCACTAGTGACTTATAGAAATCATAAAAAGACAAATGTTTGGTTTATTTTTCTAGTTTTTATTAGAAAACCAATCTGAAACAGTAATAAGTCAACAAATAACCTAAAATGCTATAAACTTACAATGTACCTACTTATTAATATTAACATTAACATTTAAGGTAAAGCCGTAATTTGATGCTAAAGGATTATTGTAATCATTTTATGATTGTGGTAAAATAGAACAGGTTGCCCCTTTGCTTGCGCTTGCTTCAGGAGGCTGCACCCCTTGTATCTTTTTAGCGATATCAATTTTGCTTCATTTAACACAGCGAAGCTTCTTGGTTTGTTCGTTTTAGTATTTGAAATCATAATGTAGATATATCCTCCATATTGTCTATGCTTAGATGGGTCAATTCCTCGTAACGGCAAGCGCCAAAAACTCCTAATAGCAACACCACCTAAAAACAACAAATTTAATAAATATAACTNGAAGCTTCTTGGTTTGTTCGTTTTAGTATTTGAAATCATAATGTAGATATATCCTCCATATTGTCTATGCTTAGATGGGTCAATTCCTCGTAACGGCAAGCGCCAAAAACTCCTAATAGCAACACCACCTAAAAACAACAAATTTAATAAATATAACTAAGTTAAACTATTCAGTAGCAGTAGAACCTACCTTATTCATAAGTTGATCTTCGTCTAGGGCTTCACGCAAAAATTGTTCGATTTGTTCTCTTTCTAAGACCTTGGATTTTTTGGTTGAATATGTTTGTGCTTAGACTTTAGAAATGCCACTAGTTTTCCGAGTTTAGAAATTTCAATGTTCTTGAAAACTCTCAAAGTTGACTTGAACATGGAATATTTAATCCACAATGTGGATGGAGATAATTTCTCACTTAAATTGAAAAAAATAAGCCAGCAAGACATCTTTATTTACGCCTTTCACCCCTACTTTGATTTTCCAATCTTGAAATTCCTTCAGTTCTTTGTTGTATATAGATTTTGATTTATCCGGAATGATGCCTGCAGCAGCCGCATTAGCTTTTTCTAAAATTTCAGATGCAATTTTCACATTTTCCATTTTTTCAGTCTTGGTTTTAGGATTTTAACGTGATTGTAACTCAAAAAATATTGTTTGTTTACTGACAACCCTTGATCACAGACACAATGGGGAAGTTTCACATTTTTTTTCTTTTTAAATTCCTTTCATCGTAAAAAGTCAATTGCCACATAAATTTTAAATTTTTGATTAATAGTTTTCCTATAAAAAATATATAAATTCAAAATAATTCTCTATGCACTAAAACGCAGTCTTAAACAAAGACGGCTGACTCTTACGTCACGATCCGGTATCGGTACAAATTAAACGAGTCGTGTAGAGTCGTGTTCTGTAGTCTGTCTCACTCTTACTCATTTGTGTTTATGCAAACTACGTGTGCTGAATAGATTTTATATTATTTACTTTTACTTAACACAATACTGTTAATTATTTTAAAAACTGTACATTCTATGGCTACAGAAGCTGGATTTGTCCAAGAGCAATCTGATAATTTGTCAAAAATAGATGTTCTATAAAATATATTTGCTGATTTCTTCCACATTTTCTCATACTTTGGTACATTAATAGTTTGTTGGGGGCAGTTAGTGTTGTGGAACTACACATGGGTACTATAATATTTATGTTCAGACACTGTTATGTTTTTCACGTTCTCGTGTTGTAATTCTGATCCTGAAGCCGCCACGCATTAAAGCTGCCTGGGTAGATATTGTGAAAATGTTCGTAGACTCTATGAAAATTAACGAAACTTGTCTTTAAATTTATACACTAAAACTAACTACTCAAAACTACTCAGAATTCAATGCGAACACAAACTAATTCAACACAAGATTAAATGACAGCAATGCAATGACAGCGCCAGCCTCCCGCGTCTTGACAGTCTTAACACTCATATACCGGATCCTGACGTCACAAA